>NW_005054467.1:96242-136737 GCF_000277835.1 Geospiza fortis
GGGAAAGAGCTGGATTATGCACCTGGGATGGGGCAACCCTGGATGTATGGCCAGACCAGGGAATGAGATGTTGGAAAGCAGCATTGTGGAAAGGGACCTGGGTGTATCCTTCTAGTTTAATTTCTAATAAATTTCACCTTCTCTGAATTCATCTTCTGACTGAACTTGGATTTGATTCTGGTGAAGAACATTTAAATTATTTTTTCCTGTAATACTAAATAGAGAACAATCTCTCACTTAATGTAGTTCTTGAGCACTTCGATATCTGTAGAGTCCAAATTAAACAAACTAAGTTTTTCTTGTGGATGTATTAATTTAGTCTTATCTGAAATTAACTACTTTTCATCAGTGTATTTATATTTGTACACTACTCATATAACCATGACCTTTAGAGGATTTAATAAAACACCTGTGCAAATGTGTTGATTGCAGGATTATGACAAAAGTAACACACAGGATCCATGGGCAGAGTAGATTGCCATCCAAAACATAAAATATTATCCACAGCCAGTGGCTCTTAGCAAGAAAAAAAGTAAAGCAAGAGGTTTATAATGTGGAGACACTCTGAAGTCTACAGGCAAAGCATACATGATAAATATGCTAGTGAGAGTTGCAGTACTTGTACTTTACTGTTGGTAAATTATCTAAAAAATGAAAACCACCAACAATTCTTTATTATATGGGATATCTGTAACTGAGCAAAAATCATACTCTCAATGTGGGAAAAGCTCCTACTCTTGCATATAGATAGAACAGAATGGAAAGAAATAGACTTGATTAGACTAGGCTAGAACATTTCAATTTAAAGTGATCTATAACAATTTTCTATTACCATTTGAAGGTTTCAGGACTCATCAAAAGTTCAGGTATGTTATCAAATACATTTTCCAAATGCCTCAGTCACTGACAGACCCTGGACATTGACCACCTTTGTAGGAAGCCTGTTCCAGGGCTCTACCCTCTTATGGGTAAAGAAATGCTTCCCAATATCAACTCTGAACCTTCCTTAGTTCAGCTTTGAACTGTTCCTTCATGTCCTGTCACTGGATCCCCAGGAGAAGGGATCAGCACCTTGACATTGGTTTCTCTTGTTTAACTCCATTCTCAACACGCCAGTGCAAACGAGCAACCTGGCTTGTTGGCATAAAAAAAAATGCGTGGGTTTTTTTAAATTGCCTTCAAAACAGCTGGTTTTCTTTGCAGCAAAATCTCATGTGCCTCAGAAGCAGGTTTCCCTCCTGTTCCACTCAGATTTTTTCTGGTCTGTATTATTTGTTTTAAATGCAGTAATGCCATTTTACGAAGTGTCTGAACAGAGTGATCCATGCCCACATTTATTTAGCTTTGTTTACAGTCTCAGTACAGTGTCCCACAGATCATATCTTACTGTAAAATCCTTGATCTTACATTGTTTGATAGAGGTAAAGCTAGCATGGAAAAGACCCTGGAGCAGGATTCTTACAGTTAGGGATATCTTTCGGCTGAAATCTAAACAGGCAGCTATGATTTTGCATTCAGTTGTGGTAACTTCCAAAATTACACTGGAGGTGAAAAAGCAAATTTCCTTTTGCTAGCCACGCTGATGACAAGACAGAAGTGGTCATGTGAGACAAGCGTACCTCCACACAATGTCCTCTGCATGGGCGCACTAAAAAGGTGATCTAAGGGAGTGAAGAGCCTCAGTCCAAGCTGCCAAGGAGATGGCATGGAACAGTCTTGAGCCTGCAGCCAGGGTGGTGAGCTTGATAGGCCCCACTGAAGCTCCATTTTAGCCTCCACAACCTAATTGCATTTGCACAGAATTGAAGCATGGGAAGGGGAATTGTAAAACGTGTTCAAAGCAGAGCCTGCATGCACATATGCTTAGGAGCTGAGGTAACTGTGCCTTCCTGTTAGAAATTTGGCATCAGGAGCTACTCATTTTTCCATTCTCAAATACATGGAGATCTCCTTACTTTGTATACCTTCCGTCACATGGATTAGAAATAAATCTGTCAGGATTTCTCTGAGCAATAATAGGTCTTGGAGTAAAATTATTTGATTTGTTGATTGATGCTATGCTTTATTTGTGAAAGTCTAGGCAAACATGGAAGTGCCTGGATCCTTACACAGTAGGTATTCATCTGAATACCTAAACCAGCTCTCTGTTGTGGTCTTGTTTTCAGTCTACCTAGGAAAACCAGTGCAAATCTGACTTGTACTGCAAAGTGAGCAATGAATACTTAGCTTTTTTATGCTAAAGAGTACAGAGACTACATCTGAAAACTATTAACTGATGGTGTTTATTGGCCAGGAGCTGTTACACTCACAGTAGCTGTGACTGATATGAGAGGAATTTTATCTCTAAGAATGGTGCAACAGTAAAGAAGTATTATTCTAAATGAAGAATTCCAGATTCTTTTTACTACTCAATCAATAAATTACCAGTTCATGACAATGCTTTCATAGTGGCATCATTGTGTTGATAAGTTGTATCCAAATCAGAAACTAATTTCAGAAATAGGAATTTTTGATGTTTCAATTAAGTTAAGAACCTGTTCTTCAGGTAGGTTGCAAAATACGTGTCTTTGTTCACCAAAGACATCTTTCAGCAGAAGAGGGAAATAAAATCATATTGGCAAGGCACAAATCTGGATTTCCTTTATGAGGTTTTCTTTTATAATTTACAGACAACCTTAAGGAAATACAAAAGCATTTAGTATACAATTCTTTTTGTTAAATGCCTACTTGGAAGACATACTGAAAACAAGGTTTATAGGGGAGGGAAAAAAATGAAGCCAGGTTTACAGGTGGGATTAATGAAAACAACATGGTAATGATGCTGTCATAGAGACACACATTTCTAAGTATTTTTTATTCAGGTTGTCTCTGCCAACACTTTTGAGAACTTTCAGGCTTTTATAGCCTGTCTGCTATAAAGTCAGGCTTTCAACAGGCCCAGAAATAGCAGTCAAAAAATATTTTTCAGTCCTTGATGTTGACCCACTACTGCAAAATTACTTGGAACTGCTTGAAATGGGCTGAAGCTTCCAGTTAAAATTCTGTGCTTCCAGAGGTTAGGGACCCCTGATGCAAACTGATGTCTATGAACACATCTGTGACTTTTGCTGCACACTGCTGTAATGCATGTGGGTTTTTTGGTCACTATGAATTAAGACTGTTAGTTATGTTTAGCAACATGCATTGCATTGCTGAAGTAAACACAAAACGTCACTGCTGAATAGTTATGGCAATTTCTTTTTCATAGTAAATATTTAAAATAAAGAAGGCCAAGACAAAAGCATATCTCGAGATCGTATCTTGAAAGCTGTAGAAAAATAATTCAGAGTTCTACCTTCTTTTGCTGTTTGAAAAGCACTCTCCTGCTGGTTTAATGTTTTAATTGGGGAAAATGGCTCAGTTTCTCCGCCCTGCTCCCAACTCAGACAATAGTTCTGGTAATTTTTGTTTCTGAAGGAAGAGCCGTGCTCTGTAAAAAGGTACCAGAGTGCCTTTTCCTAACACACACAGGGCTGTCCCAAGTTAACTTATTATATTAAACAAACATTTAGTTTGGCTTCTCCAGCATTCTTTGTGGATTAAAGTGTGTGTTTGGCCAGCAAGCTTCCAGACTTCAAGTGCCTTAGCCCCTTTTTCTACTTATTCCACAATTATTATTAGCCATTTGCTAATAATTAGGCTAGCAAGAGAAGAACTGAGATTTTAAACAGAAGTGAAGGAGAAGTAGATGCTCAAGCTTCACAAGTTCCAGTTTAATACAGATGAAAAAGGGTTTGGTATCATGGTGCCATAGAATGGTTTGGGTTATAAGGGACTTCAAAGATTACCCAGTTCCAACGGCCTTGCCATGGGGCAGAGACACCTTCCTCTATCCCAGGTTGCTCAAAGGCCCGTCCAGCCTGGCCTTGAACACCTCCAGGGATCACCTCCATCACCACCCTCAGAGGGAAGAATTTTTTCCTAATATGTACTGTAAACCTGCTCTCTTTCAGAGTGAAGCCATTCCCCCTTGTCCTGTCACTACATGCCCTTGTAAATAGTCTCTCTCCATCTTTTTTGTAGAATCCCTTTCTGGTACTAGAAAGCCACAGTTAGGTCAGAGCAAAGATTTCAAAGTTCCAGGCTGAACAATCCCAATTCTCTCTGCCTATATCCTTCTTTATAGCAAAATACACAGAACTATGCTAGTCACTATACTAAATTATCACACAAAGCCAGAAGTCCAAGCATTTATAGATTCATACAGATATTCAGAAAAATATTATAGATAGCAATAAAGTTTGAGTCAACAATGTGCCTTGGAAGCCAGGAGGGCCAACCCTGTCCTGGGGGCATCAGTCATGGCATCGCCAGCTGGGCGAGGAAGGGGATTGTCCTGCTTCTCTGTGGGCTAGGGGGGCTCACCTAGACTGATGGGGGCAGTTTTGGGTGCCACAAAATGAAAATTACATAAAGCTGTCAGAGGGTGTCCAAAGAAAGGACACAGATCTGGTGAAGGGCCTTGAGAAGCCTTGTGAGGAGTGGCTGAGAGCCCTTGTTCTGTTCAGCCTGGAGGAGACTGAGGGGAGACCTCACTGGGGTCTGAAACTTCCTCATTGGAAAGGGAAAAGGAGAGGCAGACCCTGATCTCTTTGGGGTACACAGTGACAGGACCCAAGGGAATGGCCTGAACTTGTGTCAGGGCAGGTTTAGGCTGGGTATCAGGCAAAGGTTCTTGCCCCAGAGGATGTTTGGCACTGGAACAGACTCCCCAGGGCAGTGGTTACAGCACCAGCCTGACCAAGTGGACAATGCTCTCGAGCACATGGTGTGACTTGGGGTGTCCTGTGCAAGGCCAGAAACTGGACTCAATGACCCTGATGGATCAGCACACATTTTAAGATTCTATAATTGAGATACCCATAAAATATTTTCAACTCTAACTGATATAAAGTTAGATTTGAAGTTTTCCCTATCTCCTGCAAATGAACTTTTACCATTTATTTCAGTGGAATTTAAAAAGTCCAAGCTTTTACTTGGACTTCACTAGAAATTATGGTTTCCACTAGATAAAGCAGATAGTGACTTAGAAAAGCAAGATGTAAAGTAATAAATTAACTGAAAGTTTTTACACAGATGTTTGTGCGCTACATCTTCTTTTTAAAAGAAATAAAAAAAAATAAGTGTGAAATACTGTAGATTTTTGTCAATAGTTAGGAAAACATCTGCTCCTCTCTTCATCCTAGATGCTTATCAAGAAATTAAAAAAAAATCAAACGTATTAATTTTCTCATAAAATATGGGGTTTTTTATTTTAAAGAAAGAGAAAAATCAATTTTAGCTTGAAAGACACATTAAAAATGTAAGCCCAAGAGTATGGAATACAAGATTGCAACTCCTAACTTTTTTTTTTCTCATCTATCAGAACAAATCAAATTAAACAAGTTTGCCTCTAGGGATTTAAACATCATTACAATTCATCTTTATAATGAAGTTAAAATTAACAGAAAGAAGGCAAAATTTAAAAAAAGAAAGAAACAATGACCAACCTTCAGCCAAAAGCCTTTTCCCCTGCCACCACATGGGTTTATTAAAGAAAAATGAATAAAAGTGTATCTGATAGATATATTTTAAATGAACTTTGAGCTATCAAGAGCATAGATGTCACTGGATTAATGAAACACAAGACTGTGTATACACTCTGCAGATACATTTTCAAAAGCAATAAATGTGTGTTTTGTAAACAAGACACAAAGAATACAAAATAAAAGAATTAAGGTATGAAGCTTTGTAATCGTTGTGTTAATAACCATACTTGCTCTGAAAATATCTGGTTCCAATGAAGCCTTTTTATTTATTTATCTGCAGAGAAATGAAAGTATAGTGCAGAGGTCAATAAGGGCATCTAATCTATCCAGGCCCCCCATAAATGCTTTAATGAGTTTGCTTGCATTCACTGACCTTGGTCATAAATCGTGCTGAGTTTTCAATTCCTGCAGTGTGTGAGAGGCACCATACAGCATCAAGCCTGCTGTCTCCCATTCCCTTGGAACGTGCATTAAGCTTATTAGGAATGTTTAGGATCACAAATTAAGCCCTTTAGGAGAAAAAGGTTGTCATATCCCAGCTATGACAATGATGCTGACAATATTGGATAGTGCTGTAAAGAAGAACAAAGAGAGAGTGCTGGTTGTTTCTACAGCTGTCAGGAAGGATCCCCATCTTGCTAGATTTTTACCTTGACTGACTTCAATTTTTGTAGCATTGAATCATTGTGCACCCATTTTAAACATTTTGCATGCTTTAAACAGACCAGTGGAGAAACCCAGGGATGTACTCTCTGCCTTGGTGAGAGTGCAAACAGAAAGGAGTCTGACTCTAGGAGGCATTTCCGCTTGCCCTCCTGCCCTTGCAGCCAAGAAGAATTTTTTTTCAGCTACAGCAAAACCAGCAGGGATGACAGAAGTAGAAGTTTGTATTTGCCGGAGGGAAATTGCCCTCTTGCAAGTTTCTCCACAGATTCTTTCTGCTGAGAGTTGCAGGGTTACAGAGTGACTGAGACAGCCCAGCTAAATCTGAAATTACAAATTACTCAGCGAGGGGCGTGTTATAGACAAGACAACACCAGGGACATCTCTGGAACTGCAGTACATTTTCTATGCTTCCTCCTCATTTTGCAGCAATGCCACATACAGAAGAAACACAAAAAGCTTGAGTTTAACCCCCCGGGAAAAGCAGATATCTAAAAAGCTTTGCAGTCATCAAAGTGCTTGTTTTGTTATCATCTCCTCACTGTCTGATTATCCCAGAAGCTGCTACGCTGCTATTAAAGACTGTGGCCACTTGTGGAATCACATATCCTCTGAACAGTGAGAGAAGGAAGCAGAGAAGGAACAGAGAGGGAAGCTGTGTAGAAGCTGGGGGAAATTTAGAGGAAAGAATTCAATTATTATATCTCTTTCTGTAACCATTGTTTATAGATATGGTTCTCCAGAGTGTGCTATTCATAGTTCACCAATAGTGTGAGAGAAGATTCCTAAAGGTCTTAGGTCCATCATTGTTTCTAAAAGAACTGTAGATTTCTAATAATAAAGTCCAACTCCTTCTGATGTTGGAGTCTCTGTTGGAGTCGCCTTTGGCTGTTCCCGATACCCCTTCAGTGACAGCCAGTCTTCCCACATATTTGCTTGTTTCACACCTCTTTCCAGCACAAGACCTTACTCTCTGTTCAAGTCTCTTTGTAGCAACAGTTCCTTTCACTATGCAGGACTGGTAGCATCTCTGTGGAATTTCTTGCTTCAGAATTGTTTCGATGCTACAAGCTTATGCGTGTCAAAAAAAACCCCTAATGATTTTAAGAAAGAATAATCCATGCAGTCTATTAACACCATGGGACCGCTGACTTGAATTGCTGATGACCAGAATAATACTCTGGGTAAGCATTTTTGCACTTATTCCTTTTATCCTTCCCCATTCATAAGTGACTGGCTACTCTCTGAAACAGGATAAATTGCAGGATGCGCCCTCAATTTGACTGGGCCAGTTGCTTTTCTTTTTGCCTGTGACTTTTTGAATTGCTGCTTACTGTTACTAATGAAAGAAGAATTAAGATAAGTGAAAACTTTAGCCGCAAACTGTGCCCATAAATGACCACTATTCGATTTGTCTCCCCTGACTAGCAGTTTAGGTATAATGCTATCATCACTTTTGCTGAGACATTAAGTGCTACACAACTGTAACATTGGCTTTAGTGATGCATACGCTCAGCAACTACAAGGGATCCCAATCTGATTCTCACATCTAGGTGTCATTATACTAGAAACAAAAACTATGACTGCAAAATTTTTGCTGTTGTTGTTGTTCACTAAGATGAATGTCTAATTTTTCTCTTCTGAATCCCCTTAGAAATTGAAAATAAAACTTCAAGAAACACAGATCACAGGTTTAGCCGGTTTCCCTCTTGAGAAGGTGGGCAGGCTCTAATGGCCCTCTCTGAAATGTCTTCCATCCTTTTAGATTCTCTACTTGTTCACTGTATTTCTAACACCTTTGTGGTTTGTTTCACAGAGTGAATGCTTAGAAGAGATTTGCAAATCAATGAAACATCCAGGAGTATAGAATCTGTTGCATTTTAAAAAATCTGTTTTTTTAAAAAAAACTTATCAATATACAACTTTTCTTGGCATTTTCAGCTTTACAAAAGTAAACTGGAAATGTTTTTTCTCTGA
Organism: Geospiza fortis; assembly: GCF_000277835.1. NCBI lineage: Eukaryota > Metazoa > Chordata > Aves > Passeriformes > Thraupidae > Geospiza > Geospiza fortis. The sequence goes on from NW_005054467.1 coordinate 104,450, forward strand.
TTATTTTTTTCAAATAATTTTTTTCTAATCCGTGTTGCCTACAGCAAAATGCTACCCAAAAGATCTGAAGTGACATAGCAGAGACCAAGCTGTTAGCTGTTAGTAGAGAAAATCCCAGTAGACAGAGAGGCTGTGTTTTGATGGAGCTGCCATAATAAACGGGGATGTCCCTACAGATCAGGTACTCATCTGCAGTAAATATCCAATGTATTGGTCTTTGCAAATGTTTGGCAACATTGCAAGAGCAGAAACTCTCAGTAGATAGAGAAAAGGGCTGCACATTTTGAGCACCGTGTCCGTAGTGCTCATGCTAATGGCAAAAGAAAAAAACCCCGCTGTTTCATATTTACCAAATTTTGCTAAGTGGATCAGCATGGTTCTGTCACAATTTCCTACTAACATCATACTCACAGTTTAAGTAGTCTAAAGGAGGAAGAGAGGATACACCCCATGACTGCAGGGAATTGTAATTTTCAACAGAAGGAACACTTATTAATTTCATTTATCTTTTCCCAGGCAGTTATGCATGGAAAATAAAGCAACAGCAGTGTGTGGGTCTCTTTCATGGCAACTAGTTTATTGCTGTTAACTACTTTGAAGTCTTGGAGTGGTACTCCTAAATTTATTATCAGAATAATTAAGGACGTATATAAAACTAATGAGAAGTGATGCTGTTCTGAACACTTCAGAACATAAACATATAATTCTTTATTAGAATCACAGAATCCATTAGGTTGGAAACAACCTCAGAGGTCATCAAGTCCAACCAATGATTGAATATCACCATGTCAACTAGACGAGGGCATTCAGTGCCACATCCAGTCTTCCCTTAACCACCTCTGGGCTCAGTGACTTCACCACCTCCCTGGGCAGCCCATTCCAATGCCTAATCACCCTTTCCAGGAAAAAATTTCTCCTAATGCTTGGCCTGAACCTCACTTGGTCCAGTTTGAGATGGTGTCCTCTCATCCTCTCTCTAGATCTCTGGGAGAACAGATCAATCCTTACCCATGGGAGAATAGATCAACCTAACCCAGCTCCTTAGTTGTGGAGAACTATAAGGTCACCCTGACCCTCCTTTTCTCCTTCAGCTGTGCCTCAACAGGCTTGCACTCCAGACTCTTCCCCAGCTCTGTTTCTTTCTCTGAACTCTCTCCAGCACCACCATCCTTCCAGAATTTAAAGGCCCAGAACTGAACACAGGATTCAAGGTGTCACCCCACTGGCATTCAGTACAGAGATAGAATCTTTTCCTTGGTCCTGCTGCCCCTCTATTGCTGACACAGGCCAGGATGTCCTTGGCCTTCTTGACCACCTGGGCACTGCTGGCTTGTGTTCAGAGACTGTTGCCCAGCCCCCACATGTTCTTTTCCCCCCAGGCAGCTTCCCAGCCTCTCTGCCCCAGCCTATGATGCTGCAGGGGTTGTTGTGGCCCGAGGTTATTTTTATCCCGACATTTCTGTCATCAGCATTATCACTGGTGACCTGCACAACCAGCAGTGGGTTGAATTAGTGCAGGGAGTCTTAGGGTAGTATCCCTTAGTCAAGAGAGGTAGCAGTCTTCCCTGTGGGCTGGTCTGTTCAGCACAGATGGTTCTCAGTTCCCCTCAGAAGGGAATTACCCACTACAGCCTTCTTTTCCTGTTACCTGTAGTAATGATCCATCCAGTTGCCTGTGCTAATCTGAGAGACCCCTCAGATGGAGGGTCTCCTTCTCCACTGTCATCTGCCAAGTTCCAGGCCCTCATATCTATTTTCTAAAGGCTCCTGGGAAGACAAGGGAGACTGGGAGGGGATTCTTTTACCTCTGTGAGTGGGGACCTGTCTCATTCACCATCATCTTTCAGGCCTCCTGCTACAGTCTGATGGCAAGAAAGTCGGGGCTCCTCCAATCCAGGCTGAGTTTGCATCCACTGCATTTCTCTCAGGTTGGAAGGGTGTGACCTTACCACTACCTTTCTCACTCCCTGACACTCCTCAGTCTCTTCACCTCCACTTTAAGCCCTGCCACTGGGCAGAGCAGATCATCCACTTTCCCATCACACAGAGGTGTCTTTCCATTGTCTTCCAACACTAATGCTGGGCTTGAGCCCTCCCTGCAGCCACAGACCTGAGCAGCTGCTTCTTCCTGGAGAGCTCTGTCTGGGTCACCATGCTGCTGCTAGCAAAGGCTTTCAATCATTTGTGAAACACTGCTTGGTTTATTCCAGTCAGTTCCGAAGGCAGAGGGCACAAAGCAGTCCTTGTAATGATCAGTTCTTGTGGTACTAACTGATGTTTAATTTGCGGCAAAGTGACGTACTCGAGTCTTCCAGAAAATCTGTTTCCAGAATTATTCACTTTCAACCTAAACAGTTCAATAAGTAGAATAGAATAAAACGAAGTAATCAGCTAACAAATATTTTTGCTTCAGCAGGCTTTGGGTTTTCTCCAGGCTACCAGAAGCAAGGAAGATGCTGGTGCAGCAAGGAAGCCTGTCCCATATAATTACTGAAGCCTGGACCCCGTAGGACCCAGTGGTGTTTCGGAATATCTAGTTACTGTTACGTTTCTAATCTTAGGAGAGCAGGGTGCTCTGTTTGACTGGTAGCTGGCTCAGCGTGACAACAATTCTGACTTGAGCACATAAAAGCTATCATAATATAAATATCCAATAGCTTTGATTTTATAGCTCTGCTACCGGTGTATAAAATTACCAATGTTCTGTCTTCACACTCCCAGTAAAAAAAAAATTGTTAATGCATAACAACCAAGGGCCTGCCTAATGAAACAGAGCTGATTATTCAGTGAAAATTGACTTTTGTTATTAACAAACCTAAAGAAATACAAGATCTGATTTCTAATATAGCCATGATCTCAGAAATAATATTTTAAAATTTTATATATACTGCAGTTCAACACCTTCCAAGAAAAAGTAGTAGTCTTTTGTGTAACAGTAGCAGCAACCACTGTGGCAAAAATTATTGGAATGTTTCTGTTTCAGACTTGGAAAGGTCTTTATGCCTAAAAACCTCTACTTTCTTCCAGTTATATTGGTTTTTAATAAAATATTTTTCCCTAATAGTCTCACCTGCTTTGTAAGTCTTTTTGATATTCACTATCCTGATACTGGTCTTGAAGATTTTAATCTACATTTTCAATGCAAAATGTGAGGTCAATCACAACAGGGTAAAAAAGACAAAAAAGGTGAAGAAAGATAGCAAGAATGGGTCCCCATCTCTGTGTTATTTGGAGTCTTAAAGACAACATATATAGATTTGTACATATTCATGTATATGTATAAAAAAATGTGACTTAACTCCAGAAATCTTGATCCTGTGGGCAAAAAGAGTGGGAAAAAAGAAGTCCTCATGGTTAGTGGGACAAAAGAATTGAATCCAGTGAACTATGAGAGGTTTTAATGCTGAGGCTTTCCACTGCTCACTGATACATTTCTTTTATTATAAATGGCAAGAAACTATGGAAAAGCTCTACCACACAGTATAGTGATTGTTCATAAAGAGAAAATTTTCTGTATTTTCTATTCTGCAGAGGGTAAACCTGACATTAAAACCAACATGCTTTTATTCAGTTGTGTAATCCTTCGATTTACATTTAGAAAATATAATAATATAGCAATATCAGAAAGGAGTAATAATGTTTATTTTGCTACACATGAATGATTTCTGAATGTGCATGAGACTCTGATGTGCTTTTGATTTTTCATTCATTGCTAGGGATTTTAGAGTTTTTCATGGCACCACTGTTTTCGATCTCAGCAGAAACATTGAAATAAATTATCTGCCTTTAAAGTGTGAAGTATTTGCAGTGCTGCTTATGATTGTATTGAGAAAAAACATAGGTTTTTTTTCCATTAATAAATTAAGGTATATAATCCGCAGGTAAGTGAGAGAAAATCAGTTGAAGAAGGAAAAGAGCAGGAAGAAAAATTCCAAAAGTTCCCAGAGTCCCTCCTCAGTCTACCCCAAGTATAAACTTTTAAAAATAAGAAAAGCTTATAAATGTATCTAAAAATGTCAAATTGAGTGTAATTTGGTCAATATTAATTTGAGTGAAAACCATATTTCTCTGTGTCTGAGTTATTCATGCCTTTAAAATAACATTCTGAAAAAATGAGCAACGTTACTTTCAGCAAATCCTTGGTTTTTGTTGCTAAACTGATAACAGTAGTTTGTGATGTAATTAAGTTGTTTCTCCTGCAGGGATGTAAATACTTATATTTATGGGTTTTGTACTCTATAGGCCTGAAAATCAATGATGGAACTTCAAGTCTGTGAGTTATTTACTGATTTGAATTCAAATTTTCTTGTAACTCATGTCCCCGTATTTTATAATCACTTACAAGTTTACTTACTAAAAGAAAACGCAGTTTTGAAAAATGAACATGTGTTTTGGGCAACTATATAGATTAGTTTGTACTGTAAGCAAAGTTTTATGTCGAAAAGTATTCGATTGTTATGATTACAGGTATTTAAGTGCATGTATTAAGCATTATTCGTCTGTTTAACGTACATTCTAAAATTGTATTAATTTTTTCACCTTAGCTGTTGTTTTCCATTATCAAAAGTAGTAATTGACACTGATTATCAAGTTGCACTGGCTCGGAAGTATTATTATGTTTAGGCACATTCTTTAACTTTTGTTTGAATTTACTTACAATCTGCAAGAGAGAAGTACATGCAGAGTATATTCCTGAATGAAAGATGAAGTATTATTCTATTATCTTTTGTTTTGCTTTGTTATAAGCTTATAGCAATAAACTCAGTTCATTACCTGAAGCTAACCTTCACAGTTCATTTTTCTTAAAATAAAGACCACAAATAATTAGTGTAATTTATCTGGAGTTTTAGACAGAAAAGGATGTTTGCTTGGCTACTGTTGTGTTGGATTCAGGTATGTTGTTGAAAGTTAAATAATACATTGAAATATGGAGAGTACTAAATAATGCAAGTTTGCAGGATACGAGTTTCCTTGTGTTAAGCAAGAGATCACTCTTTGAACAGAAAGTTGTAACTGGAATAAAAATAAAGAATCTTTTATTTTAGTCAAGAAAAAGAATTCATTAACTTTCCAAATTGGTTATCATACCTATATGCTAGATAAATATTGAGACAACTCTTTAAAAATGCATTATGTATGCATTATGTATTATATATCAACACATGAACAAACACAGGAAAAGATAATAATTTATTTTGTGCCATAGTTGCATTACAAAATAGTTATGGGAGAATTTACCTTCTTTATAATTTGATCAAGTAGCATTATACTGCTTAAGCATAATTTCTTCAAGAACCTTTTAACTGCTTTGCATTTTTTTACTAATTCAGTGTCATATCCCTGCCTTGGTTTGTAACTCAGATAAAACACAATATTCAGAGAGTTAACTGCAGCAATAATTTATTTTTCTATTTCTGAATAAACAAAAACACTCAATATTGTACCTAAACCATATTTTAAATATTTTTAGAAACATAGGAATTATAATATAGGAATATAGGAAACATAGTTGTGGTAGATGGCTAAATAATTATTTCTTTCAACATAACACCTGGGAACTCATCAGAGTGGACTCTCCATTCCTGAGAGGTGAGGGGCCCCAAGCGCAGGGCCGTGTTTGTCATGCTGGTAACCCTTTAGGACACAGCTCTGTTTGGATGTTTACCAGCTGTCCATGGATCAGAGTGTTCCTGGACAAAGCTGAGAACATGCCAGGACTCATTCCAATGTATATTGGTGTGAGCAGTGCTTTACAGCCTGATTTTGTGATCAGTCAACAACCTCTCCTTTTTACTCTTCTGTAGCCCTTCAGTGTCATACTCAGCATCTCCAGCTCTGTGGAGATGGTCCTGCAGCATTTTTAGTTACCAGGGTCACGTGCTGAGCCATGCAGTCCATGTTGCCCTGTCCCAGTCAACTACCAATAACAATATAATCTTTAATTCAACATTAATGAAATATTTATTAGCTTTCTGCAAAATTTTTGATTAACCTTTACGGTGTCTCACTGATATTAATAGCTGAGTTTCAAATTCTGGATTTTAACTTCTGATGACACTTATGTCTCCTAAATTTTATTTTCTGTTTGCGCTTTCCTGCCTAATTTTTTAGGGTAGCACCTGAATTTCTGTAATTTTTTCCAATATTTTCCCACCCATCTGGCAAAAATAATACTAAATATTTCACCCCACATGCTTTGCTTCATTTCTAGGAGGCAAAGTTATTTAAACATGCTTACCCAAATCAAGTGTCATAACTTTTAGTCCAAGACATAAAAATTTTCCTATTAGCAATTCAGAAAGCACATTTTTCTAGACTATATGGTGTTGTTTGATAAGACAGCAGGAAAGAAGCTATTTTCTGATTTAAAGATAGTTTATCTTCGTTGACAGTTTTCTTCCTGGTTAAAAAAAAAAAGTATTGGAAAATACTGTCTTCTCAAATTCAGCACAGATTGTGGTAGGCAGATAAGTACCTAAATATTATTGATCTCATAACTTTTTCTGTGTTCATCGGGGTCAATTAACAGAAATTAATTCACAGGGTAACACACATATCACAAAGTTAAGCCTTAAATTTAAAATGTTGCCTGTATGTCACTGACAAACTATTGATAAATTTTGCCTATGCTGATGATGAATCTTCAAAGTGTCAAAATACTTTTACCAAAGAAAGGATTTCCAAAAATCAATATAATCTACTTGTCATGGGCATGATGACTATTTCAAGCAATGTCCTGGTGCACAAATGAGATCATTCATGCAAACGTCCTTTTCAGCCTTCTTCCTCTTCCCCACCCTCTTCTGAGCACAGTAAAATTAATTCTTAATTAAATTAAGAATGACACAGAACTCAGATATGGTGCATTTCTTAGAGCACTAAAAGCATCCGGTGACTTTTAATACAATTAAGAACTAGACTCAAATAAATTAATTGTTTTTTCTGATAAATGTTGCTCAATTTTTTATTCTTTAACTATCCTAGATCAGATTAAAGCAGCAAATAGCAACTGCATCACAATTATTTTTCAATTTTATCAAATCATGAAGACTGATAGTTTGCATTGATGTGTTTGCAGTAATTATTTGCAGTGTATACCATTTATGTTTTTTCTTATACTGACTTGTATGTACTTACCTGTGCTTCAGATTAATATTCAAATTATTCTGTGCATGTTTGGTCACAAAGTGGTAATACTTGACATTCAGCTACTGCATATTTTAAGACGTGGGAGCTCTAGTGTGGTGGGCTAGTGCTGCCCACTTTGCTCTCAGCTAGAAGCTGCTGGAATGCATTAAAGCTGCACTGCCAGATAAATGTAGCTGTGTCCTGCATACTGGATCACTTGGTTCCCCAGACAGCTGCATGTCTCCTTCTAACTGATGGTGTTCACACCGAAGGGATATTGAACAGGGTTTCATGAACTACTTTAAGGCACTGAAGATGCCAAACGGTCTGCATGTTTTTTCTGGTGCAGATAGCAAAGTGTTTTAGGGAGGAACACTCATGCTGCTATTGTCTCTGATAGATGTTTTATACCTGAAGTCACATCTGACAGGGCACTCATGGGTGACAGGAAATACATCTTAGGTAAGGATCAACTGATCAATGAATAGTCACTGAGATTTATTATTATTAGGTATACCTAGTAATTTATGTATTACTTATGAGGGTCACAGATGATCAAGAGCATGATATTGAGCACGGGGAATGTAGCAGCTAAGAGTTACCAGTTTGGTGATGGGGTAAGGGGACTGTGGGAGCTGCATGCATACTGCACAATGCTGGGAGCTCATTTTTACTGTGATTTCATAGAGATGATAAAACACAGCCAGTCAAAATGCATCAGGATTCTTCTTCCTCCCCACGCTGACTGAGTGGACACACAGGTAACTGTTTTCCTAAAAAGCTGTTAAACCTGGTAGTAGTTTATGAAAAGCAGAGCAGCTCTTGGTTCAGCCTGCCTCGCTGCTATTTTCTGCAAAAGACAGTGCATAAATACAAATGCTTACATTTTCATTGTTTTTTATTTAGTCACATGGTTAAATATATCTGAAACATTTTACTGAAATGTTTGCAGTAATAGCTGAAAGAGTAATAATTTTCCCTAACAGCTCTCTGAACAAGGTAGGGATCTTCCCTAGAAACGACTGCAAAATTTACCCTAAGATATAAAATTATATTGTTAAATTGTCACAAAGTTTTCTTTTTTTGTGTTGTGCTTGTAATTTCTTTTTAAGTCAGATAAACTTCATGGCCAATGAAGAGACTCATTTTATATGCAGTGGAAATCTTGGCTCTGAGTTTATAGAATATATTCCTCAAAGGGTCCTCATCCAAATCAGAATTTAAATAGGTTCACATTAAAGACAGAATTCGAACTGGTGAGTCTTCCTGTAATTAACTGTGATAACACAGGGGATGTGGAATGCCCTTTAAAACATAGCTGTAGGCTTGCAGCTGTCTTAATGTGATGTACTATAGCTCAGTCACTGTAGTATGCATTATGATTTAACAGACCAAAAAACATTTTCAAGAGATTGACATGCGATGTGGCAAAATTCAATCAGCTGAGGAAATAACCAGCTCTTCTCAAGCTTTTAAAAGCATCAGCAGTCATGTTGACATTACTAGAGTCTGGCTAAAATGTTACAAATTTGAATTTTACTAGACACAAGCGAGGTTTAAAAAGACATAGGAATAGCCAATCAACTTCCACTTAGTATTTCACACACTGATGCACTAAGGTAAAAGAAGAGTCTAATCAGTGATTGTAGGAAAATGGCTCCTTTGCCTCTCAGCCTCCTCCTCCACTCCTTACAACAGACTACTCTCAGCTTGCGCTTCAGCCTTATCAAATCTGTATGGTTTCTCCATCCAGAATAAATAACAGCCTGCAGGATGAACTTGCAATTAAAATGATAGCTGAGCTTGTTTATTTAATCAAAGAAGCACACAGCTGTAACAATAAAATTTGCAAACACCATCCACTGGGAGATCTAGATGGTGTGCTGAGGATTTGTAAGACGACATAAGGAGCTCTCAGAGCAAACTTGGTGCTATTTAAGCCAAAGACATCCTGAGCATGAGCCTTTAAGAGAAGAAAGTATATATGTTTTCCTGAGCACTGCAGAGGGAACTTCACAAGATGGGAGAAGGCTGGTAGTAGAACAATAAGTGTCAACAGTAGATGGATTAATTGGCCGTAACCTACTGCCTCATGAATGCCAGGGGACAGCAGCAATGTCGGAATTGCCTTGAGGTTCTTGCCCTAATGAGGAACTGTGGAATAAGTTTCCTGTCTGCATTTTCCTCACGGGAGTACTTCACCCTCTAATGCTTCAGGAGGTTCAAAAGACAGTGACTGATAATGTCTCACTCAAATTTAGATTCACAGGTAACAAAGCCAAAGCTAAGCCTATTTTTCTACCTCATTTTGAGTGCAGTCTTAGTAGTATTTATTTGTAATTTCTGGAAAAAACCTCTGAAGAAGTCTATGTTCTGTAGCATACTTATATATAGGATTATAAATCCTGAGGCAATAATGTTTTCCTTAGAGAGATATCAGATGAATTAATAGAAAAAATTGTGGTGAGAATTGTCTGAGACTCCTGAGGTGGCTTTTTCTAACCTGAGATACTGTCAGACAAGACACTTACCTCAGTCACTGTTAGTGCCTTAAAAGAAGCAATGATTGCTCTGCCCACCCATCTATGTCACTTTTTTTTAAAATCAGGAGGATATCCTGCATCTTTAAGATAGCACGAGTCTCTGATCTGAAGTTCAAATTGTGTGTGGAAAGAAAGAAAATAAAATGTCGTAGATACTGTCTCATTCAGATACTCACTTCAGAAGAATATCTAAAATTACTTTTCCCCTTTATTTTGTTTATTTTATTTGCTTCAGGTCCACAAATGCAAAAATATTTATAAGTAGACTATCTTTTCTTTTTTTTCCCTTTTTCTTTTTTGTCGTTTGAGTGCCTTATACCCTTTTTATTCATTGAAATGCTGTCATAGTTATGATTAATTGCAACAATATGCATTTTTTCCTCTGTTGCACAATGTTTTTAATATTAATAGAAACTCAGTTGGAACAACAAGAATGCAATTATATATTTCCAATATTTATTTGAAAAGACCTTTTAATGAGAATTTTCATAAAAAATTGGGTATCTGTATGGACAAAAGTAGTACTTACAGTATAATGCAAGGGAATCAAGCATTATTCTATATCACGATGTTTGGCAAGTTTATTATACAGAAAGTACCCAGGAAAAGGTCACATGAAATCAGCTTTCTAAAACACAATAATTTGTACCTAAACAGCATAAACAAGCCTTTTTAAGAGAAACATAGAGAAATATTTATGTCTTTTTCCACTTCCTAATGTGGCAAGAATAATAATCTATGGGCTTTTTAAAACTTTTATTCAGCTTTAATTCATTACATGGCAACCAGTTGGTGTTCTTTCTTTTTTTTGTTTTTTTGGTTTGATTTGGTTTTGTTTGGTTGGTTTAGGATTCTTTGTTTGTGTTTTTTTTTTAACAGAAAGAATAGGACTTGACAAAGCAAAGCATAACTAATAGAAAATGTTGCACTTCTGGATGAATAAACAGATCAATTTCTTAAAGGGTAAGACAAACCTGCAATGCATTATCCATTACTGTTCTAATATCTCTCACAATCTATCAGTGTGACAAAAGTACAAGCTGTCTTCATTTTTCTAAGCTGTGGGCACTTTCTATACCTAGTGAAATCTAGCTCACATCTTAGTTTGTGCAAACTGCAAGCACTGCAGAACATGGAATTGAATGCTGGTGCCACAGAGAAGACTAGTAAAAAATTACAGAAGATTCCATTATACTTAAAATGTTTGAAAAATGAAAACTTCAATGGGAAAGATTGTAAATGCAGGTAAATGGAACTGCAATTTGAGTGCAGAGACCTTTCAGCACAGAGGTGTTCAGCTGCATCCCTGGAAAGAGCCCTGTAACCCCCTTCCCTGAGGGGAGGTGGGAGTTCCTCTACCATTGTGAAAGAAATGCACCATTTCTTTCACCTATTAACAGGGCTACATTAGGTGCTGGCTACTCTTAGACTTGACAAAAATATGAGGAACTCTTTTATTTTCACATTTTTTATCCCTTCCAGTCTTATCAATTTTCAAATTACCAAGTCACTGTAGAATAGACAGTGGAATAGTGCCATGGAAGAGGACATCTGGATGATAGAAGGGAACTAAGAAAGAATTTGGGGAAAGGTGACAATTGGATTTGAGACAGAATGGGGAAAAAACAAACCATCTCCCTGAAATCTGTCAGAATTTTCTTTAAATTCCTCACTTTCTTCTTATTGGGACATTAAAATTCATCTTTTATTTTGCATGACACACCCAATTCATCTCATATGTGTGTGTGTTCACAAAACTCTACCTGCATGCATGGATGCAGGTGAACTCACTTCCTACTTTATATCTCCATTGTTATCACTAAATATCCCAGTGTGAATTATAAACAAGTCTATAATTTCATAAAATGAAGCCAATGCTTTTCATAAATTGATACCTAAAGTCTCAGCCAAGAACAACTGTTAATTAAAAAAGACACTATTGTGTTAAATATTTTATCATAGTTTATAGAGTTCCTAATTTTCCTTGATGGTCTCTTTCAATGGCTCGTAATTTATTTGTACTTTTATTAATTGCTCAATTTTTAAAAATCTGAAACACAAATTTTCTAAAGCCCTGATAGCCATATTCATACAAAATCTGACATTTCAGCCTGTGGCTTTTAAGTGTTTGTGATCCAGGTATTCAGAAATATTTAAATGCCTAAAGATGTATCACAGTCTTAAAAGTATTGAGATATAAAGGTAGAACACAAGCATAGGCTGTGAAATAGGCAGCTATCATGCTTGTGCATTTCTGTCAATCCTATTATGAATTGCTAAATGCTTTTGAAATCTAGTCTTGTAATCCCAAATTTAGGATTTTTAAAGAAGAATCTTTCCAAGGGAAGCACAATTACAGTGTATCTCCATGGATCATGAATATATAACACATTACATTGTGATGCTCATTCTTAGCCCAAAATTGGTATTTTAAAATTTTTTACGTTTAGTTTAAAAAAAAAAGGTCAACAGCCTTACAGATTAGGTTGTCTTTTAATTTTTTATCACAAAAACACAGATGTCACACTGCTATGCAGTAAGTGACTTACAAGCTACTAGCAGGGCATTGGTATAAACAAGATAATAGGCATTTGTCCTCTAAGGTCAATTTTAACATTATTCATCAGTTCTAAATAAAATTAGAACATTCTAGTTAAATTATATGGCAATGATTTCAATGGCTAAAGAAAGTATTTCATATCTGCTGCTGTGGTTTGCAAATTCAAAACAAAACAGATACTCTCATGGCAAGTCTATTTCCATGCACAGAGGGGTAAGCTTTGGCTGTTTTAGGCCATTTATTCAAAGAAAGAATTTATGGGAATATCTTGTCCTTTCCATTAATATTTCAAAGTCTTAGAATGACTTCTTAATAAGAATGTTGATAGGGAAAATCTGAAATACATCAGGACCAGTCCTTTGCTTTAATTTTACTCTTTTTTCCCTTTCTCTGACAGAGGGGAAAAAAGACATTAGTTTGACTATGGAGACCAATGAGGGTTTTTCAAAGACTGTCAATAAGCACATGTTCTAAGCAGAACATTCCCCATTTAGGCACAAAATCTCCTCTGCCATAATTTATTGGGATCCTCATGGGCTCCAACTCCTCTAGACTTTCTGCCCCCCTGCCAGCGTGCAAAAAACCACTCAACTACAATTTAAATCAGAGATACTGAGGAGCTTCTACAGAGAAAGACAGAGTAGTAAACCAGAGATTGACTTCAGAGTGAGGAAATAAGTATTAAGAACAATACCATTTGGGAACAGTATCATTTTGGGAGCTGGTGAAGGAAGAAGTCTGAGATCAAAGTAGCAAGCTATCATAGGCATGGGGGAAAACAGGAAAACCAGTGCATTAAACGATTTGACTGCCAGAGAAAGAAATTTGTCTAAGTCTCCAACTGGATGAGAAGATGGAAAGGACAGGAAAAAGAGGGAAGAAGCACAAGGAGCAGAAAAGCAGGTACAGCAGGAACAGGCCGTAAGAGCTCAAATTCAGTGAAGGATGCTTCCAAGATCTAATGGAAGTCTGTGTCCTGGAGAAGACATCTAGGTTCTTGAAGTTTACTATTGCCATGTTGACAGTGGCACCTGAGAAAAGCATGGAAAAATCATGGATGAAGAGTAAAGTTGTGTTTCCTACCTCTCAGGTGTCAGGGTGTGACACACACAGTGCACTCCAGTGTCCCACAGCTCTGCTGATCTGTCTTTCTGGAGACTGAATAGGTTCTAAACCTGCTGATGACTTATTTCTGCATCACTATCAGCCCCAAGAACACATTTTTGTTTCCATTTTCATTTTCTTAAAAAAAAAAACAGACTGAAAAAGTGTACTTCATGTCAAGAAATGTGAGTCAGAAGTAGCACAGTCTCTGCAAACTCCATCCGACTTTTTGCACCCTTGCATTACATACCTGTATCCTGCATCAGCACACAGATCCATCAGACCTGTTGCTGGATTCAGCAATGTAATGAGCAAAACCGACCTCTAGAGTCCCAATTTCTTCTGTTATTGAATTAAGATTGTGCTACAGTGAATGGAAAAAACTGAACTCTTAAATGTAATGATAAGAGCTGAAATATGAAAATTGTGGAAAATAAGAAGAGGAGAGTAAATGGCAAATATACTTAGATGAGAAGAAAAGATGTTGGGGGGAAAGCTGTGGCTGAAATAACTTCAGGAAAAAAAGTAATGAGCTTTTAAGGGGCACAAGGAATAAAGAATTGTCATGAATGCTTCAACAAAGGATACAGTAAATTGGAAATTAAGATACAGAAAAAAAGAAAACAAATGCTTCTGTTCAGGGCTTGGAAATAAACACAATGCTTTACTAACAACATTTTACAGGGATCCAATGAAATCTATTACTATCTGAGGACAATATTAAAGAGAATCTATTAGAATGATGTAGTTTTACACCAACAGGCCCGTATAACTTTATCCATACATTTTTAGTAAGTTGGCTGAAGGATTTTATGGACTTTTCCTAATGTTATTATATTAATTAGCAAATCAAAGACATTCTAAAGGGCTCAGAAGTTCAAAATTTCTCCAATGGGAAATTGTGGATATTTATGTCTTACAAGGAAGAGACATAGAAAAACTAGTGTGAAATAAAAATAAAATCAAATTAATATAATCCAGGTCAACTGATACCATCTAAATAGAAAAAAAAAAGCTCTTATAAATCAAATCAGATTAAATCTTTGGTGAGATTAGAATTTTGCTTGGTAAATTTAGTGCACAGATAAAGTTTTTATAAGGCTTTTGACTTAGAATCTCTTATCCTTTAATTAGCAAATTAATGATAAACAGTACAACAATGCATATATTAGAAGGTCAGATAATTAGATAATTGATTATTTGCGAAAACAACAGGCAATAAAGATTTCTTATTAAATAGGGGCTGTTGCTAGGATTGAATAGTGTAAACCCCCATGTTTCTAAGTGTGATTCAGTAGTCTTACCACAGAAGCCCATGAAGGTTACACAAACCTCACAGACAAGGGGAAGGCAAAGGGGAGCAGATCAGGAATGGAAAAAAAATAATTTTACAGAAGAACAAAAATTCTTTCCTTCTACATCAGCCAAAGCCAAAATTCAGTACATGTTGCGCAATGAAAAAGCATTTCCTCATAGTAGAAAGTCTGAAAAAGAAACTCTGGGTCATTGCAGAAAAAAAAAATCCCAGTAAAATATAGACACTACATGGTTTAATGAAACCTAGAAGGAACAAGCAAGGAGGAGGAGTAATGAAAAGCAGTGGTGATTTTCTGCCTCTAGATAGCACTGGTGAGATTGATATTGGCAAACTGCCTCCTGCTCTCCATACTGCACGCAGTTCATTTTTAAAATGTCGCTGAAAAAATTGTAGATGATATAGGAAAAAAAGCTGCAAAATTATTCCAGGCTGCAGAAAATTCAGGTGAACAAGGACTTAAAAATATCCGTCTGTTAATCTTTGCAAAAAAAAAAAAAAAATCCAGATGGCAGGTAGCTTGATTGCAGCCTATAAGCTCCCTCACAATATACTAGAGAAGTCTTTAATCTAACGGGGAAAGACGGAAACCAGTAGTTAGAAATGGAAGACAGGAAAATTCCAAATGGAAATAAGATAAAAAAATCAACAGTGTAGGTAAATAACAGCTGGAACAAACTCCCAAAGGGAATGATTGATTGTTCATTACCTGGTGCTCTCAAATCAAAGCCGGGAATCTTTTCAGAAAATGTGCTTAGTCTCAAGTCACTGGAAGAAATATAATGTCCTGTAAAATGCAGGACATATGTGACTAGATGATCTAATGGCCTATTTTGGCCTTAAAATCTGTCAGTCAAAGGCTGTAAAATATTGCTGTTCAAAATTGGACTGTATACCTCCTTCTACCACACAATATGCCTGGATTATGTCTCTCAAATCAGTCAATTCAAAATGCCTGTAGGCAGTTGCTGATGTTGTTTGGTCAATATTTGGTACTTGGATCTCCATGTTACATTCTTGTTTACTGATGGTTACCATCACAATCAAAGCAAATAAAAACAATGCAGAGAACTTTCCGGCATCTTTATCTGAATTAGCCTCTGGAAAATTCAAAGTTACAGGTCTTAACTAAAAGCCTTTGAGCAAAGCAGTGATTTTCACACTCTTACTAAAGTACAGATAGATTTCATTGAGTGAGGCATGAAAGTTTACATTGCATAATGACAGTTTAATGACCAGAAGTCTGTCAGTTAGGTGTAGATGATTTTGCTCATTGATCAGAACAATGAATCTACGGATAGTGTACACCTAGAGAAGTCTCTGTAAATCATATGGTCAAAAATGTATCAAAAATACTGATGTTACCTCACTTCACAGTAAATTTTTTATTTGCAAGTAATACAGGCCCATCTTTGTTGGATTTCACACTGCCCTGGTCATAATTGGAGAAGTGTCCTCTTCTCCAAATCTTCACAAATTGTAGGTCATAAAGAGAGAGGTATTAAATGTATCCTATTACACTACCTGGAAAAATGTGAACTAACTACTCCAAATACAGAAGTACAAATTGGTAAAAATTACAGAACTCTGCACAATAACATGGCACCAAGTAGTGTTGTTTGAGAAGCCTCTGGGCCTCTCTGACCAAGTTCCTATAGCTCTGGAATACACAGCAGTGGATAAGGACAAGGCTTGAGAGGGTGTCAGCTGCCTCGGGAAATAGAAATTTAAACCCAAGTCCACTGCTCTGTCTGAACATAAGTTAAGTGTTAAGTTACTAGGTGGATATATTCCAAAGGTGGATAAAAACATTCATTTGTTGTGCTTCTCTTCTGGAGAGAATATTCTAGGGATCGAACTCAGCTTCCCAAAGAAGGGCTGCATGGACTAAGACAGTTTTACAGCTCCATCAAGGGTTAACAGTAGCGTCTTCCATCCTGATCAGACATGAATAAAAGGTGAGCTTTAATTTATTTTCTCAGCAATAGATATTATCCATTTTGTATGCAGATAAAATTAGGCACATGAAATCTTTACTTATCACCTTGTAAAGGATTTTTTCTGCCATTCCTTTGTCTAGATATTAAGTTATTAAATGACAACAAATAATTGTTACTTTTTCCTCCCAAATGATTGGGGATACATTATTTTTTATGTATCTGTGCATACAGTTGAACATTTTTGCTGAAATATCAAAATGTATTTATGCGGAAGTATTACTGAGACTGAGTCTGTTATTCAAATTCAAATATTCCAGCAATCTTCTTTAGAAAGGCAATGGTACACTTGGCAGGGAGCCTAAGGAGATGTAAGAATTGTCCTATACTCACTTTTCAGAACAATCAATCAAATTATGGCAAGTACCTGTGTATAGGCAACACAGGCTCTTAGCACATACAGCAGAATTTTGGGAATGGTTCCTACACAAGTGGGATAAAGGAGAGAGGGTTGAGAGGTAGTGGCTCTTTTCAGTACAAGAATAACAGGAGCTTTTCATTATTCCTTAATATGGTGCAATCTCAGTTTTTATTACTAAAATCATTCTAAGTGTGGGGTGTTAAGTCCAGAGGATTTTTGTTTGGTTTTTTTTTTTCTCCCCCTTGGGAGTTGTTTTTTTAAACACGTATTACTGCTTTTTATAGCTTGATAGCCTTATCTATGTTTTGATTGTAAAGCACTTTTTGAAATAGATCTGATTGACTATGAATGAAACTTGAGACATTTTCTTGAATCAACAGTGTAATATCTTAAAATGTTTCACATCTTGACAGCCTGGAAGAGAAGAATTTGCCAGTTAGATTTTTTCTCTAATAATTTTTCTCTTCTTTTTCTCTTCTAGTCAAAGTCTAAAATTTTGACTCATTTTTTTACAATTCATTATGCCTATTTTATCATAATGATAATCCCAAGACTCCTGATGCCAATACAGAAGATGTGGCATGAGTGAGGAATACAGGCATCGTGTGAGACCTTAGAACAATAAAATATTCGCTTAGAGGTTCAGCTCTTAGGAAGATAAAATCTTGAGAATGTTGCATGCAAGTCTTCAATTGCACATTTCTAGATTGCATAGTTTTGAACACATCTAAAATGCATAAACCACTACATGCTTAGAAATGCACAAGATAAAATCAGTTTCATGTAATCTGTCATCTGGGTACCACAGAAACCTCCCCTCCACTTCCTTTTACTGATGCCCTCCTCCCACACATCCTATGCCAAATGGATACATGCTCTGATTTATCAATAAAAACTGTCTTAAATTACCAATTCAGCCTCCTTTTGCCTTTTCTGAATAGAAGAAGCCAAGGCAGTATCAGTTATCTGCAGCCACATTGCAACCTGCTTTCTTTTGTTTTAGCTTTTCCATTAGTACCTCTAAACCCACCTTTTGTTTCTTCTGTTTCATGACATGCTTTAAGTAAAGACTTCAGCTGTTGGAGACATACACTGCAAGATGACAAGAATGACATGTTTCAAACCAAAATATTAATGACATTATGTAAGGGACTCATATAACAAGTTTTCCTTAGCAACAGCATGCACACCCTTGAAGCTAAACTTCAGTGGCTGAGCCTGACAAAGAACACCAGTACATACTGCATTCCCCATCTTTATTCTGTCACTGAACAAACTAGTCCTCCTTTGATATCATTCTTCTCCCACATTCATTTTGAAAATGACATCATGCAGCAGAGGGAGAAATCGTAATCAAAATAGAAGTGTAACGAAATTTGTGTTCCCAGTTTCCTGGTATTCATAATTTTTATTCTTATGGTAAATGCATTACACCAGCAGAAAGTGAAAACTCAGAAGAATAAGTCTTCTATTAGGAACAATGGTAATATTTTATCCTAGGCAGCCTCCAAACATAGACATATTGGTCTTGCTCAATATAAGTAATGGGCACAAAAGCCAAGCAAAATACCAAGCCCTAGTGCCCCTTCTTGCCTTTTTGGTTGTTACCATTATGATGTGAGAAAATTTACTCATGTGGGGATTAAACATGTAATCACATAGAAAATAACATCTGGTTTGCCTTGTTCTCAGGTCCCAGTGGGTTAATTTTTTTGCTTTTTTTCAGAAATGGAAGAAAGACTTGCATTTGAAAAAGCAGCAGAAAAATATTCTGCTGGATAGTTACAAAAGTAGCATCAGTAATCACTCAAAAAATCATGTTTCTGAGACCTTAGTGTTCCTGGGCATCTCTATCTGCCAACAAACATTGACAGGCTGCAAATGCACTTGGCTTGAGACCTCCCTCAGAGAGCACAAGCCATCGTATGGCTCCTCCACAGATATCAATCTTTATTCCCGAGTCCTTGGCATGTTACACTGCACACATAGCCCCATAATAGTAAAGCCATGCCCCAGAGAAAAGCCTGTTCAGCGAGGGATATTCCAAAATCTCCAACTATTTCTAAAGATGCAAATTCTGTGTCTATTACTAAAGTAAGGAGATTTGGTGAAAACAGAAATTCGAATTCCAAAGACATGCCAGCGAGGGCTGCAATGCCTGTACTGATGCTGTAGACCTACATATTTTCTTGTGCTTCTGAGTAGCAGAAGAAAATAGAACTGTCATATCACTTCCTGTTTCTAAAATAGTACATTTTGCTATTTTAATATCTAAGGAAGCAAGAAAATGAGGATGAAAATCCCCACCTACCACACATGAAAAATATCTCTTGTTTGTTCTGACAATCAACATTTTAATATAGAGGTTTGAAAAATCCCAAACCTGAACAAACTGTTCTGAGAAGGAAATACTTTCATCTGTGTCCTAATATGCTTAAATTGTAGAATATTGCAATATTTAATTTTTGGTTTTAAATTATGAACAGGACTTCCAGTCATATGGGAAATGCTCACCTGCTCACCTGTCCTCCTCCTGGACCCTGAAGAATTTGGACTTCTCCTCCCTCTTCTTTACTACGCTTGTGAAGACAGTAATAAGTGACATGAAGGTGCACAGTTCTTCTCCTGTGTTAGTTGGATGTACCTCTAAATTTCTACCTGCCTCCCCTAAGAGAGGCAACAAAAATATGAGAGGTCTTAAGTTGTCTTGCGTATAGTTGGTGAAGTAGCACTGCAGAAAAGAAGTCTGCAGGTCTGGTGATAATACCAGTCCTTCAAAAAGAGAAAACAATGTGCCTCTTTCTTAGTCAGACTGGTAATTTTTAGGTGCCCAAATTTAAACTCTTCAGACTTTTCAGATACAGTAAATAATACAGCTACTTAAAATGTCACACTTCACACTGTCAGAATTAAGGGGCTCCTGCTAGTTCTGAACTTTGAGATCTGCGCTTTCAAGAATTATTGAATTACCTCTGCACAGTCTCTAATTTCATGCTCTTAACTTAAAAATAACAGCTTAAGCACTTTTTCTCACTTCTGTATCTTGAGACATAGCTGCAGTATAGAAAAAATGTTTAAAAAAAGACTCAAACACACAAGGAGCAGCAAAGCTTAAAAAACCCTGCAAAATTAAAACCACCCTTTCTCAACATTAGAAACCTCTGTGGGTCTCAACAATAAAGAACATTGTCTGTGTCCACAGCAACATATATGGTAGGCAGGTACATATACCCCAAAATTGCCATAATTGAAGCCTTGGAAGACACTGAGGCTGCCCTATAATAAAGATTATCTTTTGCAGATAAGTTGCAAGTGCATTTTTGAAGGGCAGAAGGGAAAAAGTTAGCAAAGCTAAGCATAAAGATATGTCTGAAGACACAGCCTAGCACAATATATGGTCAGGCTGAAGAGGAGATGGATAAGTCATAATCTGGGACAGTAGTGTTCTGATGTTCTTTGGGAAAACACAGTGCAGACCTAGACTACAAGTGTACTGATCACAAAGAGAGAGCTGTAACTGTGTTTTTCTGAATTCAGAAAGCCCACAAGTGTGAAGCTACACAGACAGTTTTTGAAATAACAGCAGAATAATTGAAGTTTACTCCTGAATTGCCTGGATTGTCTCTGCTCTATCTTCTTTTTGTAAAGACTCACATTCATTGTAAGCCATAAAATTAAGGAAGAAAAAGACTGGTGTATTGGGGGACAACTGGACAAAGAAAGTAATATTTGCCAAATGGAAAATTGAAGTTGACAACAAAGATCCTGACTTTTTATTCTGAATAATAAAAAATCAGGATTTATAACATTTTGGCAAATCTACTTTTAAACCATAACAAGACCGAAATCTCATTGACTTTTCTAGTCTCTTGAGCCATTTTCATGTGCAGTTTAGGTTGAATAAACTGTATATATAAGGTTTGACTTTCAGATAAGGAAAAAAGTTATCCCCGGAACTATGAAGGAAAATGATTCAGAGCTACAGATCAATGCATTAAAATTTCAAGGCTCTAGGCATTTCTTTAGCAAGAAAGAAAAAGCCTGCAAACAAGCAGGAAAACAAGTTAATGAATCTCCAGGCTATTCTAAAGAAAAAGAGAGGAGAGGCCTTCCTGGTCTCTTGTGATTTGTCTTCATTATGCCTTTATGTAGCTGGTCTGGGTACAGTATCATACAGTCTGACAAACTAGCACTTTAGTACACAAGTTTTTCTGCCCTCCATACAGAGGCTGAACCAATGTAATTATGGCTGTAGTCTCAGGCAAAAGATAACTAAATATAAGCATTGTGTTTTCACATATGTGTTCATAAAAAAAAATTAAAAGGACTTTTTCTTCTGCGAATATCCCTCTACAAAAGCAAAGTTCAGTCCATATTAAGAAAAAATAAATAAGAGAAAAAAACGCCAGAAAGGGTAAATGTACATGTATGGGTTCAGCACAGCAAGCTGTGCCCTGAATGGAGATCCATTCAAGGCCTTTTGATGTGACATTCCTAGCACACAAAGGGTTGCGATGTTACCTACACCATGCTCTCTTTCCTTAGCTTCAGTAAATGGCACTTTAAATAGTGCTTCACAGGGCCCAAGCTCCTTTAGTATCAGGATCACAAAACCACAGTGTAAAATATGTGCCAAACACCCTCCTCCAAGCTTCTCAGGGAAGATGCTTTTCCAAACTTTACACCTTTAAGGCAACCAGCTATAGCTCCAAGGCTGTCATACAGCCATGGAAACTACTGCTGCACCAGAAACTTGGACTTTCATTGTTTTCATGAAAATTATTTTTTTCTTCTGAATTTGTAACCCAAAGACACACACCTCTTACATTTAGTACCAGGTTTTTGCTATAAGGCAGTTCAGTAAATTTATTCCATGACCATACGAGAATAATAATTTCTTCTAACTTCCTCCTTGCCAGTATCTTGTTACAAAACAAAAAAATATCAAGATATAAATCTTTTCTCAAACACTGACAATCAAGAGAGTGGTTAATTAACTTCCAAGAAAAATCTTCTTTGTTAGCTCTTCCTATGCATGTGCTTAGTTTTTCATATCTTCAGATTTTTCATCTGCTAATGTTCTTCAATCCAGGGACTCTTTTAGTCAGGTTCTTTTGCATGTTCCTCCAGTTATATGTTCCATGATGCATGCTTCTAAATCTTTTAAAATCCAAATTGTAGCTAGTTCTATCATGTGAATAATTTAGAAATTCTGAATCAGTTGAACTCTGACAATGTTTAGTGTATTTGTAAGTACATTCCACATGAAAAGCAGTATTTTTCTCTGGGATATTTGCATTTTCTAATTTGCTCAGAGATGCTTAGATGCATATGTACCTTTGGTGGATTTGAGTCTTTCAGGTCCATATGGTGAAAAACAAATAATATATGAGCTGAAGACTCATAGCCTGGTCTTCAAGTTATTGACTAAATTCCAAAGTCTTTAGAAAAACTATAGGAAGACAACTTTCTGTCACATTCAGACATTATGTCCTGCTAGATATTTACAGTGTCTCATCTTATTGGTAGATTTATATCTAGTTTTATTTGCCATCTTTTGTGATTTCTCAGATAGCTGAGAAAACAAGCACATGCATATGCACATAAAACCAGAAAATATGTAATAGACATAAAAATTGTGATTTGAAAAGCTTACTTCATTCTTCCTTGTTTTGCTGTTACTCATAACCCAAAAGTATTGTCATAAAGTGTTTTAAGTGCGTGCATCTGCTGTGTGTGAAAAGAAACATCAGAGGTATTAGCAAAACAAAACAGTTTTATGAAGAAGGCACGCTTGCTTGAAAATATAGAAATAATTTTAATCTTCCTTGACTGGAAACACTTATGTATTTGCTTATGGAAGAGGAAGTAAATCAAGTTGCCGCCAAAGAACTCAGGGTACAGAGGATGAGGGAAACAGATCAGCAGAATCATCAGCAAGAGCTCTATAATGGTATTGTGACACGGAGGCAATGAATGGGACTTCTCCGTGTCACTAATGGGGAACCACAGCAGCTTCCAAAAAGACAATTCAGTGCAGCTGCTGAGAAGCAGACAACAGTCACTCTGTGTGTTCAGACACAATGTCTTTCACAATGCATATACCATGCCTGTAACAAAAAGCACCAAAAATACACTGATTGGTGCGCTCTCAAGAGTACATGAAGTGTATATAGTGACTACATGAAGTGCCTTTATTTATGGAATTCCACCATCCATTTCAAGCAGATGACAGTTGTGATTTAAGACACCCAGTATATACACATTATTATTGTCAAATATCCATGGCTAGCAGGGGCTTCTACCTTCAAGACATCTTTAATGGCATGACACTGGGTAATTGACATGATGCTTTAAGTGCTCTCCAGCTGAAGGCATTTTGGTGGAGAAATACTGTTATGAATCCTCAGGTTGATGCTCTAGCACGGTCAGATTCTCTGTGGCAGATCTCTGAAGGCAGTCTCTGTCCACAGTACTCAGACAAGGAATTGGTAATAGGTAACTTCTGTGTGATATGTGTTAAAATATTGGTTCAAAACTGAAGGCAGGTTTGATTCATAATGTAAGAGATGGCAGGATTAGCTTTGACTCTTTTCCAGAGCAATCCCCTCTCAACAAACTTATAGTGATCTCTGATCAGAGAAAGGAACTGATTTGTATATTGAGTTTCTAAAGGAAGGAAAAGGAGATAGCTTTTTTAAGACAGGAAAGACATTTCAGACTTGATTACAAATTAGTTTCATTGTTGATCAAATGCTGTTTCATAAGCACTGCTTCTGATTCATTAGATTTAGTTGTTCGTTCATTAGAATTAGTTGTTATTTGTCATACAATGGTAACAATTGCAAACAAAATAATATAAGTGCAATAGAATTGATTGAGTGCCTAATCATAGGCAGCTTCTCTCAATATATTTGCATTGTACTAATGTTCGTAGCAGGCAAAGAAAAAGAAAAAAAAAAGAAAAGTTGAGCAAATCCGCAACAAGATTTCAAGAACTCGTCTCAACTTAGTGGCTCTGAAAGGGAATAGATTAAATCCCTTAAATATGGTTTGAATTCAAATTACCCATTTTGAAATAATCTGGTATCAACAACTTGTATTTAATGCTTTTTCAATGTGTTAGTGACTGTATTATCTAAATCACTCTGTTGATTTAATCTTTTAAAACTATATGAACCTGAGGAAAAAAGTCCATAAGCCTAGGTTGTATTAAGTATAAAACAGGCTTATGTTGTATTCCTTTTGGAATATCTAGAAATTTTTAAACTAATAAGAAATTATTAGCTTAATCTTGAATCCCTTCCTCAAGGAAGCTTAGGGAAAAGAAGGTGAAGATTTTGTTCAAGTCCTGTATCACAAGCACAGCAGAAGCTTACAGCGCAGCTACGTTCACTTCTACCTTGAAGGAAACATTCTGAAAAATTTTATGGATTAAAGTAATATTAATTCCTTGTATTTAGACCATATAAAGCACAGAATTTCCTGATAAACTGTATGCATTTTTACTTTTATAATTTATGACTGAAGATTTTAAATCGGCCTGTCTCATATTCCTCTGTTTAAAAGTCTTCTTGGTGAGATTGTACTTTCATATAGAATTTTAAATTCACTATAATAAATTTTGTTAAAAAATAATTTCTGTAAAAGTGTTTTCTGTTGAGGTTCAATCCAAATTAGAGAGTTATTATTGCTTGAATGCCCTAAATAGGCAATAGTGGAATGGAGCTGCAGGTCTTTAAGGAAGCATACCATGGAGCACCAGAGTTAGCAATTCCCTGGAGCAAGAAATTGGGAAAGGGAGGCAGGAGACTGGTAACTGCTCATTAAACTAAAGAGAAAGAAGTTCACAGTTGAAACTAGGATAGGTGAGCTGGGAAGAGTATAGACATGAGGTACAATTGTGGACAGCTAGGGTGAGGAAGACCAAGGCAAAGCTAGAACTGAGCCCAGCAAGGGATATAAGGAATAACAAGAAAGGCTTCTACAAGTGTGTTACCCACAAATGAAAGTCAAAAACAATGTAAACCACCTGATAAAAAATGCTGGTAAATTGGTAACAGTGGGTGAGGAGAAGGCTGAGTTGCTTAATAATTCTTTTTGCCTCAGTCTTCTCTGGAAACCTCTCTTCTCACACCTCCTGTGTGGGTGGACAGCAGGATGGGGAATGGGAGCAAAAGGCTCCCTGTAAGAAAAGATCAGGTCTGTGATCACCTGAGGAACCTGAATGTTCATAAGTTGATGGAACCTGATGAGATTCATCCCAGAGTCCCAAGGGAACTGGAGGATGTAGCTGCCACTCTCCATGATATTTGAAAAGTCATGGCAATCAAATGGAATCCCAGGTGACTTGAAAGGGAAAACATTGTACCCAACCTGAAAAGGGTAGAAAGGAGGACCCTGGGAATTCTGAACTGTCAGCCTCTGTGCCTGGGAAGATCATGGACAGATCCTCCTAGAAACTCTGCTAAGGCTCCTGGAGGACAGGGAGGTGATTCCAGACACCCAGCACAGCTGTGCTGAGGCGAGCCCTGCCTGACCAGCCTTGTGGTGCTCTGTGATGGAATGGCTCCATCAGTGGACAAGGGAGGGTTACAGGCGTCACTTATCTGAAATTAAATAAAGCCTTTGACACAGCTCCCCACAACCTCCTTCTCTCTAAACTGGAGAGAGATAGGCTGGATGGACTCTTCAATGGATAAGGAATTGGTTTGGATGGTCACATCCGAGCATTTTGGTCAACAGCTCAGAGCGCTGATGGACATCATGACAAGTGGTGCCTTTCAGGGGTCTGTGCTGGGACCAGCTCTATTCAATAACTTCCTTAATGGTACAGAAAAAAGGATTGAGTGCACCTTCAGCAAACCTGCAGATGACACCAAGCTGAGTGGTGCTGAAAGTGCACCCTTCACAAATTTGATGATGAATTTCCCATCTGTGGAAATGTTTAAGACTTGGCTGTGTGGAGCTTTGAGTAATCTAATCCAGTGGAAAATGTTCCTGCCCATGGCAATGGGTTGGAACCAGATGATCTTTAAGATGATCCATTTCAAGCCAAACTATTCTATGATTCCATGATTCTGTTAAAATTTTTCTTGTCATTTTCACATCCCTGTTTTCAAAGTCTTACCATATCTAGACTTTACTACAGCTTTCAAACTATTGATAAAATTCTCTTGAAGAAAAATTTGGTTTATAACAGTAAACAAAGAGTTCTCATCTCGGTCAAGGCAACTGCATTGAAATGTAAAACGTGGCTATTGCAACCATATAGACTGCTAAATGACAATATGGCAATTTTACAGGTAAGTCTGGCAGAGTCAAAATTTTCAATTAAGTTGTGACTATTGTGAAAAAAAGAAATCTGTTTTTGTTTAAGAGATTTAGTGATAGGTAAGCATGGAGAGCTGTTGTTTCTTGCAAATCTGTTTTCTCTTCTGTCATATGAAGCTGTTCAATTAGGAAGATACAGACTAACAGAGTCAAAGAATGACTAAATAATGAGAATCTTAACAAACTACTCAAAAACTGGATTCACATAGAATTTATGCTGTACTTTTCATACTATGATCGTGTTTATTATTTAAATTTTACCATATGGCAGCAGCAAAGACATTACAGAAATCCAGAGACAAGAGCACAGATGTTTCTTCCTATCATTTAAGCCCAATATAAATTATATTTGCAAAAGTCTAGCAATTACATCCATGCTAAACAACACTAAATTATGCATGACAGAAAAAAGAGATACATTATAAATAACAGATCATTTTTATTACAATTACAATTCAGTTAATTTTTCTAACACACTAAATACCTTGCAGGAGTAAGAGCTTCAGAAAAATAAAGACAGTTCCTTTATGACATGTCTTTTGCTGTACTCTCACAGGATTAGTTAGGTATTGAGACAACTAAGCCTGGAATAAAATGGTCTTAGTGGTCTTGCATTCTGTCAGGGGCAGGGGTCCCAGAATTTTAATTGCTTCTTTAAAAAATAAACTCTACCGTACAAAGATTGATACACACTCTGTATACAATATTGGATAAGATCAGTCTCTCTCTATAAAACCCTGTCAAGCTTCATTTATCAAACTTTACATTTTAAAAGTCAAAATCATTTGTAACACTAATTGCATGCTCCGTGGAGAAGGAGAACTACTGGCAATACACTGTCCAATTTTTTATCAAAAGGGTTTTTTCTTGTTTTACTCGAATAAAAAAAATTGGGTTAATACGTCCTGAAGAGCACCACTGAATGGACTTGCAGTAGAAATTAGTTATGGAGGTTTTTGTGTGTGTTGATTGTCTGTGGGTTTTGGGGTCCCATCCCTGGGACCCCGTTTCTGTGTGGGTGAGGGCAGATCCCTCCTTGCTGGGTCCCGCTGGAGCGTCTCTGCCACTTACACGCGCGCACAGTGCCGGATGAATATCTGATGGCAAAACCAGAGAGAAGGAGGACTCGAGGCACCAGTGCTGCTCCAACTGGCTTTAATAGCAGGATGTCTGAGGGTGCAGGGAGGGGAAAAGCGGGGTACAGTCACAGCTGAAGGGGACCGGTGTCAGGGTGCTTGAGCCCCGATCTAGCGTGCAACCGGGGTTTATAAAGGGGGAAGGGTAGGCGGGGTTGGGGTACAATTAAACCACTAGGGAAAGGGTACAGAGGAGGGCGCAAGGTGGGGTGATTGGGGGTACACCAATAGGAAAGTGGGGAGAGGGTGCTCTTGGGGGGAGGTCCAATGAGGGAGCGGGGAACAGGGAATTTTCCAGAAGGGAGGGAGTGGGTTACAAATGATTGATGTTTGAATCGTCCCAAGGTGTTCCCACCCTGTCCCCCCTGTCCCCTCCTCCCTTAATTGTCCAGAAGATCCACTATAAAACACAGCTACCCAGGATGGGCTAAAACTACCTAAAAATGTGCAAAAAGCTGTACCGAGATGCAACCTTATCAGAGATTCACACCAGAGACACCTGGCTAGATCTATTGCAGGTGTTGTGTTAACCTAAGTCTCCCAGTTACAAATCATAGCACTTGCCTAAACAAAATAGAAAAACGAAGCGTGTACAAATACAGCCATCTGTACATGACTTAGATTAAACAAGTTGATTCAAATTCTTCCTTTGACAACAGAAAACAAAATTACAGGCAATGGCCTTTGTGAATATGTCTGTCACAGAGAAAATACCTGAGTCTTCACTGTGTGTTGGGAAGGACTGAATGGAAAACACCTCCTGAATTATCTAATGCATAGCCCTGATGCCATAAATACTCAATGTATGTTTTTGAAACAAATGGGGGGTTTGCTTCATAGTGGCAGGGTGCTCTAGAAATGGGAGAAACTAATTATTGAAGAGCTTAACATAATATCTAAAATTAATTCATAGTCTATTTACCCCCTTTATCTTTTGGTATAAATATATTTCTTCTTTAGGATTAAGTCTTTGATGTCATGACATCCATGCCTTGATATTGGTAGGCTAAACAAAGCTCTTCTAACATTTTTCTGTTCTCTAAGAATTCTTCTCCCAACATCTTAGGATCATATTTGTGTTGTTCAAGCCTACCTCCTTCTGAGAGTTCACAGTTATTTTGTGATTAGTCACAATGTCCAGCTGTTTATTCACATCTTCCTTTTTTTTTTTTTTTTGCCTCTCAATTTACAAAATCCTGTTAATTGGAAAAAAAATTCTGTTCTGAATTCCCAACATGGGTATCAATAAAGATGTGGTGATGTTCAGCACTGGAAACACAAATACATATTTGGGTCAAGAACATACAAAACTGGCTTTGGTGAACAAAAATTCTTGCACATAGTGTAGGGATAAATGAGGAGATAGAAAGAAAACAGACAACATGGTGAGCATTGGGATCCCAGAGAAATCAAACAGGAACTATTCAAGTTTAACACACATGTCGAACCTTCTTTTCTGCATGGGCTTTTGTATCTATCTTGAGGCTGAAAATGAGGGGCCTGGGTAACAGAGATGAAGCCTAAATTAATTTAGTACACTTTGCAAGTAAACTTTGGCAAGTAAACCTACATAAAATTTGAGGTTAAAGGAATTCTTCACATTTGCCTTCAAAGAAGAAACTCTGAAGATTCTCATGGAAGATCCTTCTGTTGTGGATTATTTATCACAATATCTGACTTTTCAGCAAAGTAAGCAGCCGTGATACAAAAGGGAGGGTTTTTGCTAGACAAGCAAACAAACAAAAAACAAACAAACAAAAAAATAATCATCATCATCATCATCAAAGCAACAAAAAATTGGTCAATTCTTGAAATAGAAGGAGGTTATCAGTTCCAGAGGCATAAGTGGCTGTTCAACATTTTTGTACGTGTAATGAAAAAGTGGGGATGGAATGGAGCAGGAACTTTTGCTGTCAGGTCAGTTATTTGGTATTTTAAAGACGAGGGTTGACTGAGGTGAATGGATGCATGACCAAGGAATCTATCTAAAATTGTAAAAAAGATTCAATGTGACTGAATATCACCTAGGCAGAGGATGGTGTGGGGGAAAGATTTCTACATGTGGAGATAGAGTCGTTCTCAATTGCCCAGTCAGCCCCAACACCTTGCTCCTGAGTAGTCTGATAAGCAGTTTGGTGCTCATGAAAGATAAAAAAAGAGAACAAACAAGCAATTCAAATGTCAAGAAAGGATTAGCAAATAAAGTAGAGTACATAATTGCTTTGCTACATAAATTCATGTTGGACATGCACCAGGAGTATTATCTGCAGTTTCAGGTCTCACTATCTCAGAAAGGATGTGGTAGAAGTGGAAAATACTGACTTCCTTTTTGCTTTATCTAAAAGCATAAACCAATTTCCTTTTAAGCAACAATCAAGCAGGCTCAGACTTCTTAGGCAAAATAGAGAGCCTTGAGGGAATATGACAGAAATCTATAAAATCCATAGTGGATTAATCAACGATCAAATTATGTAGAGGAGACTACTAGAAGAATAGTGAATGATAACACAGTACATTAGTATTACAATGACAAAATAAATGAAAGATCAAATGTTTTAATAATTACTCTCCCGGGTAACAAGGCCTCCATTTCCACAAAATATCTTGCATTGTTCAGCTCCATGGAAAAGTAGAACACAGAACTAAATGCCAGCATTAAAATAAAAAAGGTATTATTCTAAGTAAAATTGTCATAAACTTACCAAGGAAGTGTATGGATAGTAAATAAAAAGCACGTCATTTCCTGTGGCTGTTTGAGCACAAACTGAAATTCAGTATTTTACTTATTTTTATCAAGGTGAGGAATACAGATCCTGGCCTATAACAGCAACTGAGCTTTGTGTTCTGGGGCACAATCCAGCAAAGGTTCACTCACACACACATTAAAAGTACATTTAAGAGGTATATGGTGTGGTGGAGTGTCTCAATTTGAAAGGAAAAAAATAACGCTTAAATGCAACCACATGCTGCACCAATAAATAAGATTTTAAAATCCACAGTGGTGCTTAATGCAAGTCTACCTCTCCACTGTCAGCCAAAATAAAACAGGCCAAGCATTACGTGTTCACAAATGGACAAATGAAGGACAAATGTGATATCCCATTCTGGACAAGCCATAAGTGGTGTAGGCATCATGATTGCAGGACAAAATTACAAAAATAAGCCTCACGGTCAAACAATTAGATGTTGCTTCCCAACTTTTTCAAGAGAGCATTAGGCTGACTGCTTGTACATGTTTAACAAGCTGGAAACTTGCATGTGGTAAAAAAGCAGTTCTAAAGGAAGAGTCAGATTCTGAATGACCCTCACCGGTGCTGAAATTACCATCCTGAGAGGAGAAAACCCTTTTCTCTCTTGTAAACTTTTCTTCTTCACAAATAATGTCCTTGAACTCACTGATGAGGGATATGCACATCCAATCCAGAACAAGTTAATCACAAACACAAGTAAATTGAATAAGCAAATTAAAGGTTAACTTGGTAGGGTAGGTGCTATCTTGGAATGAGAAGGCAGCATCTTTTTTATTCATTTATGTACTATACCACAAAACACAATTTTAAAAGTCCACAAAAAACCCAAAAAAACCCACCAAAAACCAAAACCAAAACACCCCCCCACACACACACAAAAAAGAGGCTGCATCACATTTCTTAATAAAAACATTCTTAGATGTCCTGACATACTGAAGGAAAAGACACAATTTGTTTTTTTGTGTGCTCTCTTTCAGGAGAGTTGGAAAAGGAATGCATGGCAGCGTTGTTTAAAGTAGGAGACAAGTAGATATTTCATGATGTGGGAACATAAGAAAAGCCAGGAGGACAATGGCTTGCGCTGTCCCTTTGGTAATACGTGGTGAGGATGAGCATACAGTTGGAAAGAGGGGAAAAATATACATATAAAATATCATAGAAGCACAGAGGTTATATGCTGGGGAAAGAAGAGAAAGGGAAGAGGAAAATAAAATGTTACCTAGGGCAAAAAATAGTACAAAACTAAAAAAGTAAGGAATATTAAAAAGACAAGAAAGAAGATACTTTAGGGGAAGCATTGTGGCTAAAATGCTAGGATAAAGGTATCTCCATTAGCTCAGACAATAGAGGTTTATACCTTTATGGCTGGAATGTTCTTTCATCTCAGTGGACTATTTTCTTATCTGGAATTGTGGTGTGACTATATTTGCACCTAATTTGAACAAAAATTATGCATGTCTGTAGGAGAAAAAAAAAAGCAAGAATAGAAGGTTCACTTAGACCAATAAAAACCTCAGGGATTGGGAAATATCTGCAATTAAAAACTATACAAACAAAAACAAAACCAGAAAAACCCCTAGTGAAAATACAGAGAGAGATACTCAAGCCTAGAAATTGTAAAGGTAAGCTGCTTCATATGGCATATGCTTGGACTTTTATAATATAAGAAAACACAGCAAACATCAGACATTATCCTGCTACTGCTGTACATCATATTTATTTTAAAGTATCTCTGCAAAGTTATTTTATCTTCAGCTTTTTCTACTACAGCAGGAACATCATGAATAATTTCCTAATGGACAAAGACACATGAGCAGTCACCAGTAACTTGCAGATATATAGATGATCTAAGAAATGCTTAATGCAGGCTTAAAATATTTCAGATCCTTATAAATTGCTCAGCAGCCAGTTTGGACAATACCAGTAGTGTAAGAGTTAAGCAATGGATGTAAAAGTGACAAGTACTCAAACACTACTGAATTATAAAAAACAAGATTTTGGGCAGCATTGACATGACACAAATACAAGCACTGTCAAACATGACAATAAATCACTTCTCAG
>NW_005054467.1:136752-175344 GCF_000277835.1 Geospiza fortis
GTGAAGGATATGCAGCACTGATCTTCTTCAAGAAAAACAGTGAATAGGAAACTATATTAAGTTTGCTGTCACCAAGAAAGAGAATACATGTCCTGCAACTCTGAATGAAAGAATGAGACTATCTATTGCACACACATTTATGGATGGCAGCTCTCTACAAACACTGATAGGATTAGTGCTATCTTTAGAATCACAGATCTTCTAATTTTTTCCATAGATTATGCAAGCAAGATGTAATTACAATGTGAACATTGATTTTTGCCTTTTTTCCTCAAGTTTTAAAATGTCACATTGAAACCATAGACAATAAATAAGATAATTTAAAATGACAGGTACATCAGGGAACAAGAGAAAATTCTTTTAAATGGTTCAATATTATCCCCTTTGATGCACACAGAGTTTCTTTAGCTGTAAAAATATTTTGGCTATTTCTCTCCTCCAATCCTGTCACTTTACCTCACACTCATTTACAATGTTGCTGAACACTAGTTCAAGAAATTATTCAAACCAGAAAACAAACCTGAATTTTTCAGGCTAAATTAAAAAATACTGAGATACCGAGTAGGATTCACTTAGTTCAGCTCTGTGGTTTTGACCTTAAATGATCAGTACTTCCCATCTATCTGAGTTACCAAGATGCTGAGGAAGCCATGAGAAGAACAATCAGAGATGGATTCTGTCAGCTCTCTAGTAGGGTGCTGCAGAGGCAAACTCCAATCAGAGGAGCACACACAATAGGCAGAATCTGCAATAATCCAAGTGCAAACCAAGGAAAGAGTTTTCCACACGTAAAGCAGGTAAGTGCAGGGACACATTGCTCAGAGAGGTTGTGGAACATGCACACTTCTGATGCTTATCAAAATTCAGTTATATAAAGTCAGAATTAACAATTCTCCAACTTGAAAATTATCCCTGCTTTGCATTTACTAGAAGGCACCCACAAATGTCCCATTTGAACCAAATCATTTTATGATACCAAACAAATATTGAAAACAGAATAGGCTGCTAAAGCACATAAAAATATTGAGGTTTTTCCCACATGTTTGTAGAGCATATAAATGTGAAGTCTTCTGGGTCTTGACTTTGAAGCTAAAGAGACAAACATTAATAAAATAATGAAAAGAGTTTGCTTGTAATTCTGCTTTTAAAAGAATCCTGGATTATCCACATATCTAGGCCTTAATAAATAGAAAATTAATGAATCATGATACTAGATGTGCAGTATCAACATTTAATTCTTCAAATTTAGCTTAATTCACTGGTAATTCATAGATTCTTTCCATGACATGGCATCTTAGCAGCCTGAACAGAAATGAATTAGCCACACAGTTACCACACATCCAGGCCAAAACACTTTCCTTGGTAGATTCAGCACTCGCTCCTAAATCTCAATGAACATGAAATACGCTTATTTAGAAACTGCAGTTTCAGACTTTCATTTGTTTGCACAAGGAAGCCAGACAAAAAATTTAAAGCTTTCTTGTATTTCACTGTGTGTTTTCAGTGAACAAAGAGAACATTCCAGCCTCTGGGGATATTGATCTTTTCAGAAGCACTAGATTCATATTTTAAAAGACAGTATAAGAGTTTTCTGCGCTGGGTATTTATGCAGAGTTGTGGAAAGCAGAGAAAATTAAATGTAGTAGAAGAGTAAGCTATCTCTTGATATATGCATGGTGAACTGCACAAACTTATTCTGTGCAGAAGGAAAAAGATTCAGTAATGCAAAATTATCACATTCTCTTAAAAAATTAGGGACACGCTAGCTTCTCAGTTAAAAGAATATAAATTCAGAATAACCCTATTCAGTGGTTTACTCCACTCAGCCATATGATATAGCCCCGTGTAAACTTGCTGCAAGAACATAATCTGTCCCTTTATCAAAATCAGGTGTTCATAAATCCAAACTTCTTTATTATTTTTCTAAATCTAGCAGAAATTTAAGACAGAACACAAATACTAAATTTAAAATCAAGGCATATATTTCCAAGAAAGCATGAGGTATACAATGTAAACTATAGGTAATAATAACTTAAGCTTAACTTTAAGGTTATTTTGTACAGTTATTGATAAAGCACAACTTCATTAAGAAATCCCAGTTGTTGTTGATTGTATGGAAAGGACCCCAAACCAAAACAAACCAAAAGTGATAAAAAGTGGGATTCAACATTCACAAACCTGACTGAATTTGCAGTGTTGTCACTCTGGACATTAACCTCATTTAGTATAAAATGTGACCAACAATTCTAGCTACAGGAAAAACAAAAATAATAAAACTCCAGACTGAGTGTTTCACAGTGATGATATGATGGAAATCTGCAGTACTGTGTTACTTCTGGAGATGAAATAGTAGAATTCTATGACACACTTCAAGTTTAAATTATTTTCTGGAGTTGGCCAGTACCAAACACCAAGCAGCTCTAGAAGACTATTCAAAGGTAATCTCCTATCAGAGTAGGAATTGGATACACTTATCACAACAAATATTTTGTGCAGAGATCACACGTAAAAGTCCATCCTGCCTTTGGAGAAGTCATAATTTTCTGTGATTTTCACCTTTTAGCTATGTGGGTTCTCTCCCAAACTTACGGAAGCACCCAAAAGAGAATTACCTTTTAATTACAACCACTGCATGTCAAATCAGTCACCTTTCAGTGAATTACAATGAGTGTACCAGCTATTGAATCAAAGTTATCACCTCCTAAATCATACCAGGCTTAAGCTCATGTCAGAAACACTGCATGGTTGAGTAGTTATTTCTCTCGGTAAATTAAAATCCCAATTTCCTACAGCAGCTAACATTTACAAAAGCAATTATATTCGGGACTGGCCTGGTATAACTCTTTAGGAAAAAACCCAGTATGGTAGTCTTTTAGGTAGTTGTTCTAATTTTTTTTTTTTTACGGGGAAGACACAAGCACTGAAGACAGAAGACACTGGAGACATAAAGCACTTGGTGTTTCACGTGTTCAATGTAGTACTAATTATAACGCGGTCACCATGCCTTCCAGAGATAATCCTGCGTAACAGCTACTGCACTCGTACATGGAATGTCCTTTTTCTTCATGTGGTTTACCCTAAAATAAAAAGATTAGCAGGAATTAGCTAATTCTTTCAAGAAAAATAGATTTTTATATTAGAAATATTAATTTAATATGATATAATGAAGCTGTTCAACCACACAGATGTAATCTTGTAGTGTCAGATTGCCTATAACAGTCTTTGTAACATCTTTATAAAGCTTCATGGTGCTTTCACAGACAGACAATTTAAAATATATAATTTGATTTCTAATTGTAGAATTTTTGATATTTACATTTTCTATTTATACTATGTATTATTGAGACTGTTGTTCTTCTTTGCTTTGAAATTTTAAATTTATTATGTTTTTACGTTACATTATGACTTACCACATAAAATTAAACTTGCTCACTCTAATATGTTTTAGAAAAAACCCTTGTTTCAAAATTAAATAGTATTTTTCCCAATCAGAACAATTTAAAAAATATTAAAAATGCATGATAATTTGAGGAAAAAAATTCAACTCTTTTTCCTATGTTACTATTCAAGAAAAGTCAGTTTGAAGTAGTCTTCTCAATACCTTGATAATCAGTGCTTTTTGATTAAATAGCATACAGTCATGATATTTTATTTACTAAAAGTAAATTTTTTTCTACAATATTTCAGTTAAATGTTAAAAGATGTTGCCCTCAGAAACTAGTTAACATATTGTTCCCAAAATGTCAGAAACAAGAGTGGCTGTCAATTTCTTCCTGAGCACTATTAAAATACTGTATTTTCAAAGAAAAGAAAGTGAACATTCCAGAACAATAATTCAAGAGAAATTGATGCGATTAAAAAAATGTAATTTTTTTTAATACATATTTCAGCTGTAGGAGTAAATGAAAAAAACAGCAGGAAATAATTATATATGTGTTTTGGATGGAGATGTGGGGGAAGAGATAAATTTCAGGTAGAACATGCCATTATTTTGAATGGGATTTACAATAAACTGAATTATGAAGTTGCTGGGAAATATTCAGTCAGCTCTGTCTCCTCTAACATTGATGTGGTGTCTGTGACAGTGAGAAATAAAGAAGACTTTATGTAAATAACTTTGTCATCTACCTTCCAATTTTTCATAGAGATAGTTTTGAAAGTAAAAGCATGGAACTTTATAACTGCTCAGACCACAGTGATGGAAGAGATTCTATGTTTTTCCAGATTGCTACCATTACAATTTGAGAATATTTCCTTAAGTTGCAAATTTCATATCCTGTGTTGAACTAGCAGCATATATTTCTGTTTAAATCCCACATAAGTGTGATAGAAAATATATTCAATCTTACAGGTTAAAAAAGTCACTGATATATGTTTGCAAGGACCAAGCTGAAGTCTGTAATAGTAGGCTATAGTATCTCTGTTGAGATGATAAAATTAAAATGTTTCAAATCTTTCCTGGAAATTTTTCTGGTGTGAAGAATATAGGTCATGGGAGAAAATACTAAGAAAATGTTCTAATTAACCCTAAAAAGTAGTGTTTATATACCATATAAGTACAAAATCATAGTCAGTTAGTTTGGAGAAGACTTCCAAGATCCTCAAGTCCAAAAATTAATCCAGCACTGCAAGATCCATCACTAAACCATGTCCCTGAGCACCATACCTTCCTAATTTTATAGTTATTCCATGGGCAATCTCTTCCAGTGCTTGGAAGAGGTTGCCCATGGAAAAGCAACCTCTGAGCTGACTGAAAATTTCCAGTGCTTGGTAACCGATTCAGCGAAGGATTTTCCCTAATGTCCAATCTAAACCTCCCCCGGTGCAACTTGAGGCCGTTTCCTCTTGTCCTGCTGCTGGTTGCACAGGAGAAGAGCCTGACCCCCAACCCACTACAGCCTCCTCTCTGGGATGGGAGGGGGACAGAAGGTCCCGCCTGAGCCTCCTTTCCTCCAGCCTGAGCACCCCCAGCCCCCTCAGCACCTCCTCACTGGCCTTGTGCTGCACCCCCTTGCCCAGCTGCCCTGTCCTTCTGTGCACACGCTGCAGCCCCTCAGTGACTTTCTGCTTCCCAGGGCCCACAAGTGCACACAGCACTCCAGCTGTGGCCGCAGCGCTGCCCAGCACAGGGCCACGCTCCCTGCCCTGCTCCTGCTGCCCCACTGCTGCTGACACAGGCCAGCGTGCCCTTGGCCTTCCTGGCCCCCTGGCCACACGCTGCCTCATCTGCAGCTGCT
Organism: Geospiza fortis; assembly: GCF_000277835.1. Lineage (NCBI taxonomy): Eukaryota > Metazoa > Chordata > Aves > Passeriformes > Thraupidae > Geospiza > Geospiza fortis. The sequence continues at coordinate 141,990 of NW_005054467.1, forward strand.
CTTGACCAGCTCCCCCAGGTCCTTTTGTGCTGGGCAGATTTCCAGCCTCCAAAAATACATTTAACTATATAACAAAATAGTACATAATTTATTCCTATGTATTATATTTAAATTGTGTTTATTAGAACATACAATTCATATATAGATCTATATTATATAATTATATATTACATATATTTATGCTATATAATTATATATATTTATTAAAATATCTCAGCATGAAATAGTACCAATTCAAATGAGCCCACAATGTAAGCCATGAAAACACATTATATTAGATTAATATATTATCTGAAAATAGATTATATTAGATATTTCATATGTTTAATATCAGAACATAAACATTGGTCCTTAGAAACTATTGTAAAATAATCATCCCGCAACATCTGCTTACTTATATTTATTAGGAAGTAAAATGTCCTTTGTTTTTATAAAATCTTCCTTGAGGAAATGTTAACTCTGAAGGCTCTACAGTAGTAGTAGTCTAGTAGTCTGAGGGAGCCCAGGGATTTTCAAAGCACAGATTTATTGAAACCAATTGCATATCCAAGGAAAACAGACCATATGATTCATTATGATCCAATTTGTTTGACGAATATTCCTGTTGCTTTGCAAATTGGCCCCTAACAAATGAGATTCTCAGTTATCCATTGCCCAAAATTATTGGTGAGCATGTTGAGTTAAAAGTTTATGATTAGCACATTTTTTAGAGCACTTAATTTTTTATTGTTTTGCTTATGACTATTGCAGATAATATAGTGTCTCTTTTCTAATGGAACAACTTATATCAATAATCATTACCTCTGTAAACTTTTAGTTACGCACCTGAATATTTTACTCTACATAGAAGTGCTATTTTTGCTGACTGAAATTCATTTTATTGTCACATTCAAGTTCATTTTTTATGGCTTCCTTAAATATTTGTGCTAGAGAAACTGTGGTGCTTTTGAAAAATTCGGAAAAGAAATCTAAAAAACTTAACTAACCAATGAACCAACCAATCAACCAACCAATCAATCAAACAACTGAAAAAACCTAAAAAAAATGTTCTTTCAAATCCAACATGACTTAACTGAAAATTAGTATCCATCAAATATTGATTAGCAATTTTACAGCATGTACCACATTCCACATGCAAAATTGAAAAGTTTATTCTCCTCAAACTGGGAATCATCATCTGAGAAAGTGCACCCTACATCTCAAATAACAAATTTGTATATATGCATTTTTACCTCTACAGAAGTAAATAAACATTAACATAAATTATTCCTGAGGTATACAAGTATATTGAAAATTAAAGTTTTATTAACATAAGAAAATTATGTCCCATATTACTCTCAAGCATCTAAGGAAAACATGAAAAATTCTCATTTATTAAGAATGGAGAGAAATGTTTCAAAGAACTCTTCTGCTATTGCATTATTTGCTTTTTATTAGACCATTTTAGGGGCAAAAGATGTTAAACTTTTTGGGAGTAATCCAAAACAAATTTTTTATAAAGACTAATTTCTCAGTACAGTCCTTTTCATATTTTTCTAAAGTTTCTTGCGTGATGACTACACCTCTTTCATCTAGATAAGCAATTTTATTTACGAGTTGTTAGGGTTTTTTATCAAAATGCTGCATGGATGGCTTGTATCTCACAATGATTCTCAAAACCAAATGCAAAAACAAATAGAACAGGCACAAAATTTTGTAATAATATGTTTATTTTTCTCTCACAGTTCCTCAAAGAAAATTTGTATTTCAAGATAACTTCTTTTTAGAAGCTTATAATGCAAACTTCTGATACACCGAACAGGTAATCCCATTTCAAGATGAAAACAAATGCTGACCTATCAGAACTTCAGGAGCATCAAATGTTTAAATTTACAGTCAGCTTGCATCAAAAAGATCCACAGCATAAGGACAGACACTGCTTTGCAAATATGTGAGAGCACGTAAAGAGATAAAGTAAACCAAAGGTTAAAATGTTAACAGAATCCTATTTTAAGTGATACGCTAAGCAAATCCGAACAAATCCAATAAAAGAAATGCAGTGCAAAGCATGAAATTGGGCTTGAACACAGAAGGATCAGGGCCTTTGTACTTTGCATCATTAAGAACTCCAGCAAACCTTGTTAGGGCTCTGTATACTTTTGGATAATTTAGAAGAATGTTTCTGTTCATAATTCAGAATCTCTGAGACTCTCCTGATTAATAATTAATTACAACTGCTACTGAATTTCAGAATTTTTATTTTGTCATGCCCGTACAATAACACTGTTTTATGTACCCAAGAACTGTGTTTCAATTTGCATCTTTTCATGCAAATTCTGCTGGATTTTAAGGACATAGCCAACAAAACCTATTTATAATTGCTTTAGTTTTGACAAGTTTGACCACTGAAATGGAAAGATTTTAAGCTGATTTTCTGCCTTCAGTCAAACAGTCTGAAAAATTTCAGATATACATCTGCTCAGAATGAGATTAGCAACTAGGGTAGAGAGGGCAGAAGAGGGAAAGACAGGCTAGAAAAATATGGTGGTGGAAAATCCTAGCAGAAATACCACAAAAATTGGCAGCAGAAGGGTCAGCAAGCAACTCTGGGAGGAGATGTGGGGTGGCAAGGAAAAAAGAAAAGAAAATACAAGGTTGGAGAAAGATATTGAGATTGGAAGAGTTACTAAGAGTTAAGTTCTGCCTTGTGAAGACCCATATGGATAAAGGATAAAGGAGGAGAACAACTTAAGTGCATGCACAGTTTGCAAAGACCGCCTTTGTTTTTTAAAGTAAACACAGTTTCTGATAATTCACAAGCAGAAGTGTTCAGCATTTATTCTGCTGTAAACTGCACCCAGACTGGAGTCAGGACCTTTGTGGAGGATTTTTATTGAGAATTAACTCTTCTGCAGTTAATTGAAAATTAACTGCACAGCTCTCAGTCAGACTCTTATCATTTGGATGGTGACACCTTGTGCTTTAATAAATCTGTCATTCTGTGGAGAAGCAGACTCTGCACAGATGGATTTTTTCAGCAGTAAGTGTCCAGTGTTTATGACTGGCCACATCACATGCAGAAGTTTGCTGACAAAAGATTTGTATGAGATGAAACTTTAACCTTTTTTCTTCCTCAACAGCCATTAAGTCACCATCATTCTCTGAACCCTCAAATCTTTGCACAGCAGGATAAACACAGCCTAAGAATACTGGCATTTGCTTTCTTCATTCATGACAGATCTTTCCTGAAACTGGAAAATGGTTTCCTATTCCTGTAGTGTTCCTATATTTTCCTACTATGTTTCTACAGATATTTTCCCATAGTTTTCCTACAGGATTCTCTAGTCTGCCTCCCCACAAACCAGGAAATGTTTCCTTAACAAAGATGAGACTGGGACATAAGATTTGTGTTTTAATTGATCTGCAAAAGACAGTAGGTAAAAAAACCCCAACCATACTGCAAATAGCAAGTATGTTATCAGTCAAGTGACAATATTGTACAGTCTAGCAATGCCAATGTGCTGCAGCTACCAAAAAAAAATTTGAAAAATACACATTGCTCTTTCATGCTGGTTTTAGTCTCCTAGCATACTGACAGTGTATTTTTTAATCGGTTAACTTGATCTCAAACTAAGCAGGCCCTCCAGGCAGAATAAGTTCACATGCAATGCCACCTAACTGTGAAAGCCATCTGAAATGCACTGTGATTTGTTCACCCTCTGACTTCAAGCTTGCAACACCCATCACTTCACTACAAACGGCCAAACCACAAGCTTATATCTGTTCCAGACAAGCACCTCACCTTAGCTGCCAGTTTAGTCACAAACGGACCTCAGAGAGATAATCACAGAAGTTTCCTGTTTTCCAAATATGTATATGTAGTGTGGCATTTCAAGTCCAAGCCTTCATAACAGTGCTTGGCCTCAGCCTCTGCATCATTGTTTTGCTCTGCCATTCTGGAAAACTCTGGGCATTCAGCCCCACAACAAGCCCAGCTGGCCACTATTTGGTAGCAGTTACACATGGAAGAAAACAGTGCTGTTAACTTGAGTGCAGGCTTTTGTTAGTTCAATTATTGACTGAACAGGCTGGTACAAATTTTAATAAAGACTGAAGTGATTAAAGTGTAAGAAAATTGGTATTTGCAACGACAAGATCAAATGGTTTAATATGGGTCGCAATAATAAATTAACAAAATTAGTAGCTAACCTTATCAAAGTGCAGTTTTTCATCTAACTATAAGAATTTTGGCATTTTTCCATACTGACCTCAAATTAATGTTTAAAGGAGTGAATTTGCATAATACATTACACAGCACATACACAGAGTTACTAGCAGCTTGTTGAAACAGTCATGTTTTCTCACTTAGGCAGAAGCAGAACAGCAGCAGCTTGCATACTAAACTCCCTGCTTGGTACTCTGTTCTTGCAGCTGCATGTAGGGAACTGATTTAGCTTCCTTTGAAAGGCAGAGGTAGGGGTGACCTGTTGATTAATTCTGTTCATTTCAAGGTATATTTGTTTCAGCAAATGTGTATAAGCAATGACATTTGTGCAGCTGATCCATTAAATGATAACACTACTGTAACATTCATCTCATTTTGTGTCATTACTGAGATGCAATAGACTATTGTGCTAATTCTGGCTGGAATAGAGTTAATTTTCCTCACAATTGCTAGCATGGAATTGTGTTGGGAAAATCATTGACTAAGCAGGGATGTTTTAGCTATTGTTGCACAGGGCTTGCACTGAGCCAAGGCCTTTCCTGCCTCTCACCCCACCCTGAGAGTGAGCAGGCTGGAGTTGCACAAGGATTTAGGAGGGAACACTGAAGCATTTCTACAGGATTAGGCAGGAAAGGTAACCCAAATGGACTAAATGGATACCTTATACCATACGGCATGAGTATTTAAAGCTGAGGAAGAAAGAAGAGGAAGATATAGAGAGTGGTGACAGCTGTCTTCTCAAGTCACAATTAGGTGTGATGGAGCGCAGATTTCCTCGGGATGGCTGAACACTTGCCTGCCCAAGGGGTGAACGTATTCCTTCTTTTGCTTGGCTTGCATGTGTGGCTTCTGCTTTACCTGTTAAACTCTCTGCATCTCAATTAATGACTTTTGCTTTTTTCTCCCTCATTTTCTCCATCCTCCCTCTAGTGGCAGGTGTGAGTGAGCAGCTGTGTGGTTCTTAGCTGGCGGCAGGCATTAAAAAAACCCAACTGTATTCTGCAACACAAAACACAGAAATCCTCTTCATTGGTTCAAAACATGCAACGTGCTATTTTTATACCTTCCTGAGTAATTTTTTAGCATCAAATTATCTTCATTTTCCTTGAATACTGTTGCCAATTCCTTTTTCTCTCTTAGAATTTGTCTTTTTTTGACACAGTGTTCAGAGATGTGAACAGGGCCATGCTGGAGACAGAGAGTGGCTGTAAAGGGCAGCACCCGTGGCTCCTTGTTTGCCCATCACGTAGGGACTTGATGCTTCAGAGCCATGCTAAGAATTAAAGAAATGAAAGAGGAAAGCACTTTAGATTACAAATTTCTGCACAGTGTTAATGAAGTGCTAAAAGGAATATAAAGTAAGAAAGAACTTAAACATATGATCATACACCATCTTTTTCACAGGAATCCCTCATTTATTCACAGCACAGAATGGATGGTACTAATTTCAAAAGCAGCTGTTTAATTCTTTTTCTCCTTCATTGTTTTCATGTAGTTATAACATTATTCAAGTCCTGCTTTGAAGACAGAATTTCTAATTTCCCTTTGGGCTCCTTTAGAGCAATCAGCACTAAATACCTACATTTCAGAGTGAATGGATGAATTTATTTTCATGAGGCTTTTGTACGGTGAATGCCTGGTTAACTTTGTTTATCAGACAAGCCAAAACCTCAACTCCACTGGTGTTTTGGTAGCCCAGCTTGGTGCTACAGTCCCCCTATCACCCACACACACACTCTAGCCCACGGCCACCCATTCCTGCCTTCTGGCTACTTTTTCTGGTTCAAGTGTTCACACAAGGATTGCTGCTTATCACATGCAGGTAGCTGTGAAGAATCTGAGTGCAGCCGATCTACAGCCTTTCACGGCAAAGATCTGAAAACAAACTACCATAACCCACAGAAATTCTGCTTTCTTCTGGCAGAAAACCTACACATCCAGAACACAATGTCTAGAACCATTGTTCTAGGATGGGTTTCTTGTAGGTATGATAAAGCAAATTTCTCACAGCTGCAACATTAAGTAAAGTTACTTTGTGACTAGAAACACTTAAAATTGACTTTCTAATAACCAGCATGCTATGAAGTAATCCATGAAGCAGTTTTTAATGTATATCAAAGTAGAAAAAGTGGCCATTTGCAGGCAGGCCTGACAGATCCTGACACTCCTTCATCCTGGCTAAGATTTAAATTTTGAGAATTGTCTTATTCAAGACTGGAAAAAACTTTACCAGGAAATCCGAGTTTGTAGTTAGAATTTATTCTTCATTTGTTTATTCTTCATTCTTCGTTTTAAACCACAACTAGATCCTGCAGTATTCACTAAGAGGAGGTCAGATTTATCTTTAGGGACTTGGAGGTGTTTTATCCTATTACTGCTTTAATTTGTGTCTGGGGAGTTCAGAGTGCTGAAATATTCCTGTGCATATTACCCAGTCAACATTTCTCTCTTTGGATTTTTCCATAAAACATCTCACAGGGCCACAAGACAGATCCAACTTAATCCATGCTACAGGTCCCATTAGCACAACCCTGTGTAACTAAAGGCTAAAGAGCTTTTAAATTACTGCTTCTTTTCCTGAAAGGAGAAATTTGTAAAAGCCTTGATATGATGGGTGTTGAATTCCCCTGCATTAAAAACAGTTCCTTAAAAGCGTCCATTGAACTTTACATAGGGGAAATTTTCATTTAAAAAACTACAGACAAATAGGCACTGTAATGTAAGTGCCCACTGTATTGGGTGGTTAATGAGTGTTCATGTATCATGTGACCTTTGAAATTCGGGAGGGACATGGTTTCATTGTGATGAGATTATTGTTCATTTTTCAAGGTTCTGGCTGCCCCTCCTCGCTTGGCGCTGCTGACAAATATAATAGCTATGCTTTCACTCCCATCATCTGTATCAAAATGGAAATATTAACTAATACATCACCCAGGACATTCCCTGATGTAGGCAGAATCCTACTCAGTAAATCCTTTCATTTAGACTATGAAATATTAATAATGTTCGCAAGATTTTGGCCAATCAGGAAATCCCATCTTTCAAACAAAGGACTGTCAACCATTTGACCATGCTTACTAGAGGCATTGCTTACGTTCTACAGCGCATTATACAATACAACTTCCATCATTATAGCAGTCATAAAGAAGTTTCTGATGTTAGGCATCAGGGAAGCTACATCTGACTGCTGCACAGGGCCAGCAGGAGCCAGAAGTGGTTGTAGTGTGCCCTCTTGAACCAGGCTGTTTTTCCAGGGTGAATTCAATACTGTGGAGTAGCATTCCTCTGTTACAAACTGGTGAGTAATCTGCCAGTCTGTCTGGAAAAGTGGGCAGTACTGATCTGCAGCAAAAGTGCTGAACAGCTTGTGGCTTTTCCATATTCATTTACCTTAAAGTCATGCTCTCCTAAAAGAACAGCTTCCAGAATGCTGAGTAACTCATACTGATGCTTGCTGTAGCAGCAATTCCCAAAGCTAATTCTCTTGGCAAAGGGCAGCTGCAGTTCCTGGGTGCGCTCAGGATCATCTGGGAAGGTGGAATGTGCGTCCATCCGCTTCTCCCTGTTTTTTACACTGCTTCTTCCCCAAATTGGTATAACAATAATCAACCTGTATATTTCCAATAAGTATATATCCATAGAGATATATTTCATAGGGATTTATCACTACAGAGGAGAACAACAGCGCTAAGTTTCTGGGGTTTGTTTTCAATTATATCAAAAAATACTGAAAAATCTGTTCAACTAAAGGAAGGAGACTACACAGATAAGCAAGTTAAGCTAAACCTGTCAAAAGAAATTAAAACACAGATTCCCCCACTCACTCCATTCCTATAATGAAAAAGAAGAAAAACAGGAGAGAGAAGAGAGAGAAGAGAATGCAAGGACAGGTATGAAGTTTATTAGCTTTGAAGGTTTGCAGGGTTAGTGGCTTCAGAGGAGCAGGTATAGTGTGCCTGTCTGAAACTGATGCTAGAAAAAATGGAAGTCAGACAAAAAAGATAATCTCTCTGAGTCTGTTACTATTAGTAAAAAGTTTAAAGTTCTATTCACAGGAAATTACGAGAAAAACATAAGGGTGTAAAGTAGGTATGACTCCAAAAATCAGTATTTTGCCTTAAGGCACATAGTAAGTTTTAATGCCTAAACAAATAAATTATTTAGGGTTTTGGTTTGGGGTTTTTTCCGCTAGGGAGAAGGATATTTTTTTATTCCAGAATTCTGAGGAAGTTAGAAAATGAAACCACATATCAAGAAGTGAGAATTTACAATGGAGCATTCATCCAGAGAAAGGACCATCAATCTGGAAACCAGAACATGGCTCAACAGAATATTAATAGAAGTTCAAAAAAGAAGCATTACAGGGGGAAATGAGTTGGGAAAACATCTCATTTGAGCAAGAGTTAAGACTCTGTAATAGTTAGGGCTCAAATAAGTCTTTACTGAAAAAAAATGTGAGTAAGTTGAAAATAGACTAAACATGCAACGGTGTGAAAATGGCAGGTTGTCTCATCAAGTGTTTTTCACAGAAACACATGATCAGTATTCTGGGCAAGGAAAATGCTCCACATTTCTTATCTTTGGAATGCAGTGGAATTTGATGCAACGGCATGTAGGAAGTTAATATTTCAAGGGGAAAAGGTGGGAATTTGTACAAGAATAAAGGGATGCAGGTTTGCCCGTAGGGGTGTTTAAAAAACCAAAAATCATCCCTTGAGGATGTGTTTTAGTGGACTCCTCAGAAACGCTAGAAGTCAACTGGGGGTCAATACTTTTACTGATGATCTCAGCATAACATGCTGTTGTGTGCTTCTGAAGCAAAGCTCAGTGACATGCTTGTGAAAACAGTGGATCAAACAGAATCCAAAACCTAAGATAAGTTGCAAGAGTCTTTTGTTGCTGTAAAACTGCCCACAGAATTCCAAACTCTCTTGGAGTTATTGCTGACTCATCAAGAATTTGCGTAAGTCTAAGCACTTGGGGGGATGGGGGAGGAGTTGCAGTATTGTGAGAAATGCTAAGAAAATACTAAGAACATTCTTGATAAATTAAAAAAAAAAAAGTAAAATTCTAATCCAGAAAATGTGTGATATATGCATTACTGTTCACTTTTAAAAACAAAGATTAGCCACATGACTTGTCTCCAGATTTTAGTACAAACTCAAAAATAGTCCTTGAGGGACAACAAATGAGCATGCCAGAAACATGAATCAATTTACATTTCTTCACATCCACCATTGGAGATATGTGTATACCTCAGGCTAGAATGACAGAACGATCAGCAACGTGACTCTGCAACTCTGATCTGGGTAAATATTCAGAGTCATGTAAAATTAGGAGCATGGCTGTTTGCTTCCCTCCCTGTTGCTGCAAATGTACTTTTTTAGGATTTAAACACATTCCTGATTACTTCTGTGCATGAAGAAGCGGACAAAAAGGCCTTTTCTTGGCTCCAAATAAGGTGTAAAGAAAGGAAGCTATGATTTTACAGTCTTCACTTGTATGATTTCCTTTGCAAATGTTGTCTTCTGCAATCCAACTAGAAATTATGTGTGCATATACATGAACATATTGCCAGGGTGAAAAGGTCCAGAGCAGATCTCTAGCTCTCGATGTGATCATGCTAGGCTACATGAAGGAATCATCTAGCACCCCATTGCAGAGCTGTTATTATGGTCTGTGTGTGAAGTTAAATCATAGAAATGGTTCAAAATCTGCAGCTCATAGGTTTGAGAAACAGATTAACCATATTATGGTTAAAACTATGTATTGCCTAACTAATGCATAAGCATTCCTTAGACTACAGGAATATTCTAGCAAGTATGAAATCAAATTTAGAAAAAATAACTGTTTACTATAGTTGTATAACCATTTACTACAGCCCAACACACAGTATTACATGGCATCCATTAACATAGGTGTTTATAATTCTGCTGCTTCTTCTCTCATCCTGAAGATTCATTGTGAATTATTGTGGTTTAAAACTAGAAATCTTCAAATTACCTAAGAATAAAGAGGGAAACACATATTGGTAACTCCAGAAGTTAATAATTCCCTAGGAAAACAAGTTCTTTGAAAATGCCTGTTGAGCCTTAATGGTTTTTACATGAAGCATCATGGTTTCCATTGCCTTTCACCAAGTCCAAGGAGTACTCTAAGAGAACCTACAAGAAGTTCTTTCAGACTACTTGAAACTGGAAATTCAGGGAACTTGTAGGGCCCCTGACAGAGCAGCAGTCTGTAGAGAGTGATTGGTTGCAAAATTAAGGTTGGTACTCTCTGTTTTGATTTGTTGGTGATTATTATTGTTACTGTCATTGTTATTATTATTATTACTATTATTAGTGCTGGTAAGCCAATTAGAGTGAAAAATTCCTGCAGTTCACGGAAATCAAAGGAAAATATGTTTATTTTGTTGTGTGGAAACGCAAAAGCAGTAACTATCAAAAAACCTGAAAGCCTTACTGCCATACTTGCCACCTTTGGTTGCATATAACTGACTCCTTGCTTCAGTTATAGTTCCAATGGGGTTGATTTGAATGCATTACACTAAAATCACACAAAGATCAAGAGAGATACCACTGTCATGCGCTACAATATTCAGTTATTCAACATAAAAATGCAAAACAGTACTTAAGACATATGAGAATAATTAGGTATTCAATAAATGAAATGAAATTTTAAAGATATTTACGATTGCAGACAGGCCATGCTGCAAGAATATATTCTGTGGACGGATGAGAAATGCCTCCAAGCATAAATAGTCACTCTTCAATGGAAGAAAAGAAATCAGTCTTTGATGCTGTCTTACTTTTTGAAAAACTACCAGCAACTCCAAAGTATTCTTCATTGCTAATACTAAATTTATATCAACAAGAGCTGTATAGTGCTTTTTTGTTGTGGTCTCTGTTCCAGAGGAACTGCCTCATTGCTCTACATCCTTTGTCTGTTTGGATTTCCTTTCCCTATTTTTTTTTCTTCATTACTTCATCTCCTCAGAGCTCAGATATTCTTTAAATGGGATTTCAATTTTCCTTTAATTCATACAGAAGAATTTGTGCTGTGTAGACAATTACTTTCAGACTCATGACAGGCGTTTTAGTCCTGTGAGCCTCTGTTCACATAATTTCATTTCTTGATCTGTCATGCTATCAATATTTTCCTAAGCCCTTTTGAAAACAACGTCTATATTTTTAGCATGTCAGCTGTATTTAAAACAAAAATCCATTAACACTAATACAAAATTACCAAGCAGACCATATTTTATAACCTGTACTCTAACAATGCAGCCATTTCTGCCATTACTTTTTGCATGTATAACATTACAGTTCAATGAATTCTGAAAGCTGGAAGGGATAAACATGAAATGACTGCATGGTCATGTCCTAAGTAATAAAATACTGTCATAAACAGGCAGTCAGAAACGTGCTCAAACAAGGTAAGGAAAATATCTACCACTTAGCTTGCATCCACAGCATTATATAGTATGCATTTTAACTACTACAAAATAGAAAAATTCTTCCAGAATTTCTGAGCATACCTGAAAGGTCATCTGTAAGAGAACACTAGGTAAAATGTCAAGCATGAAGAAAGAAGTTATTCTTCTCCTTCTCACTTTGTTCTCCGCCACAGCAAACATCCTGTATTTGATCCACAATTTGTAAAGCTCCTTTGACATCTTGCTTGTGAATACTAGCTGTGAACATCACAGCTGCACTCAAGACACAAATTAACACCCTCAAGATCAGGCAGCTGTGGGGACAACTCATACAGTGTTGTTACTTACCTGCAGAGTAGCCTTTAAAAAATATTTATTCTGCAGATAATGTATGTAAGCAAGTCATTTTAATTTCTTTTCCAATCTAACATTTCTAATGCTACTTGCTAGGTTACACTTGAGCCTAAAACTGCCTCATTCAGTAAAGGATTTTTCAGTCACTCTGGTCATGCTTTGAACAAGGTCCCCTGGCTGAACAGCTGCAGAACTTAATCTGGCTTCTCAGTAATGAATTCATTCACCTCATTCATACACAAGTCATGCATAAGTACCACCAACTTTAAAGTAAGACCAAAACCAATCTTTTTAAATCAAGTGAATGTACAGTAGACTTGAAGTGAAGAAGCTGGCACAGAGTTCACAAAGGATTTGCTGTGTTAGTGAATAAGCTGTGCACATTGCTGCTGGAAAAAATTTCTTTCAGTGTTGCCATCTAATTCTCTTTCTCACTTACAAAATTATATCAGTCACTGCTGTCCCTTGGGAAGAGAAACGAGCAGCTGATACCCAGTAGCACCATTTAAGATGGGCTCTTTGAGGAGGCCTGTAGTACAGCCATAAGCGTAAGGACAACTTTCTTCATGCTTGCCCTCTAACCTGGATGTTAGGGTGGAAAATTATCCCTTTTCTGGGAGACTCCCAAAAAGTTGCCAAAACATCCTGGCAACATCTGTCCAACACAGCACATTTCTGCTGAGCAAGCTGCCTGGTTGTTAACCTGGGTCAGGTGCAAAACAGCCAGTAAGACAAGGAGAATCTCTGCAACCAGCATGCTGGGCTGCCATCAAGCCTAGGGTTTTCCTATTTTTTATTGCTAGGGCAGAGAGATTTGAAGGAACACTGTTAGAAGTAAGTGGGAAAGTGATGTCACTGTGGACAGTGCAAAGCTGACATTACACATTTTATATTTGGCCTTTCTGCTGGGGGCCATTTTGCTATTTCATGCGCCACAAGATGCTCTATAATGGTCAGATCAATCAAGAGTGTGAGAGTGTGTTTATAAGGACTGTGGTATAAATAGTCCTTCAATGCCATTCAGCTCTACACTAGATATACAGCTGAATATATCTGTTTGAAATTAATCTTTCCTCTTTTTATTTCTGTCTGCGGTTTAGAATGAAAAAACTTAAACTGAAAAATAAATTACATGAGTTCTAGATCACTCCTTAGTACCTCTCATAGAGCCATAGTATGGGGCACTTTGCTGTTTTGCCAGGTATTTATATTGGGCTACACATAAATATCCTTAAAGGAACACTTAAAAGACTTGTGAAGAAAATTCAGATGTCTGAATGCCTTTGTCACTGTAGATGCTAATGCACCAGGCAAGTGCAGTGTTTTACTTTAAATGTAATTTTTTTTAAAGTGTTGTAACCTCTTGACCTGCAGAATTTCATTCTGTAAATTGAAGTTTGTGCTTTGTAGGAGAATCTCTTGTCCAGTTTTTATTTCACAGCCAAAGCTATCTACTTGAAAACGCTCTGAATTGAGGTCACCAACAAGGCATTTGAAAAATGATGCTGGTTTAGTCCATTCCACATGTGCAAGTGTTTCTCTGCTGCATGTTCCAAAATCCTCTAATACACTTCTCAGCAATACATTTTTTTCATCTCAAGTGTAGTGCCTCGTATATTTAAACAACTGTTTGAATAAATACAGGAATGGGAAGTCTTTGTTATTCTGATGGGATACAGTAGTGTCTGTGTGGCTTTTGTTTGTCAGAAGTGCTGCTGTTGCCAGGAGACTCTGAGGGAAGATGTCAAAAGACGACAAACTGAAAGGACAGACTATCAGGACTATCCTGAAACCTGCCTCTTGCATGCTAACAAATTTAGGCAGCGTTCCTTTCCCCACTGACTTCAGCAACAGCAAAATTGGGTTGCTAGTTTCACTTAGGGAAAAGCTGGAAAGGATCCCATGCGGCATTGTTAAATTTCTGACACCAAAGAAACAGCTAAGTTATCTCTGCTTCCAATAGCTTTTCTACACATTCTTTGGATGTAGCTAAATCACCCTCACAAGAAGCTTATAAACGTTGCTTGCCTTCTGCACAGACTCTGCTGTATGGTGTTTTACTAAAGCAAGATCTCTAGAAAGTGTAGCTGCAAGACCTTCTAAAACTGCGCAGATATTGATCAGGTTTGGTTGTTACAACAGGATACAGTTTAGGTCCTGATGCTGTGCCCTCACTTTAATGTGCAGGCACATCAGTCTCTCAAAGAAACAATGGCATTAAAAAAGAAATTACCCAAATTCAGATGAGAAATAGGATAGAAATAAAACTGGCAGCAGTGTAACTCTAAACTGCAACTTTCATAAAGATACATGTGAAAGCACCTTTGACTGAAAGAGGACCGCTGGATTTCATTATCAAAGTGACACCCACAGCTCAGAGGCAGCCAGCTGTTTTTGTCTGGTGTTTTGGTGCTGGTGAATCACAGTATAAATCAGTACTCCAGATGGCCTCCCTTGCAGCTGCACTCAGCAGGGCCACAGAGAGGATGTGCCCAGCTGTGAGGTCACATCCACTGATTTATATTCTACTGCTTCTCCTGTGGATCATCTTTCATTTTTTCTTTACCTACAACTCATTTCCTCCATACTGAAGATCTCTTCATGTGCTGCTCCCTCACACACTCACACAAAGACCACCTCCATGCAAGCCACTCAAATGGATTTCCCCTGCCCAGATCTTTACTGCAGACCTAGATCCACCCCAGCTCCACACACCGTCCCACAGCCTGGTCCTTTCAGGCTCTGCAGCCACCACATATCCCCTCCTGTGCTGGCACAGCGACATTTCGCACTTTCTAGGTAAGAAGCACCCACATTGCTCCTTCCCCTCCCAGAAAAGGAGCTCCGAATTGCCGGTGCTGCTGCACTGTCCCTGCTCTCTGCTGAGGGCAGCTCTCAGCTCTCTGTGCTCTCCCTGCTCTCAGCAAAGGCAGCCCAGGGCTGCCTGTGCAGTGGGCTGGTTCTTGGCAGGTTGCCTGCCCCTGCAGCCACCAGCTGCCCCAGAGGTGACTCACACTGGGATAAGGCAGGCTCCTGTGCACCTCTGCTCCAGGCTGAAGGCTGAGGGAGTGTGTGGAGAGCGCTCTGTGCCAGCCCCAGGCTTCCCAGGCAATCGAGTGCTCCTCTTCTGCAGCTCATTTGTGAGCACTGAGGGATGGACACCATGCAGTGTTGTCAGTGTATCAAAACACTTTTCAGAAATAGACTACAGATGTTACTAGATGATGCCCTCAAGATTACAGTGTTTGCTTGACTGGGAGGGCACCTTTCTTGATCATAAGAAAGTCTGTTTTTTTTTCCAACAAGGTTCTTCCTCTGTGGAGAAAATACAGTCTGAGGTACAGGATGCTTTCATATATTAACTAAAAATATTTAAGGGCATATGAAGTAGGGAAAAAACCCTAAAAAAGATGGTTTTACTCTCTATTTCCTATTGCTGGTAGAATAAAACAAATCTACTTATTTGAATGAAAGAGGGAGAAAGAATCAGTTGTTTAAGGTGGCAATAATTGCCCTCTATTTAAATATAACACTAGCATTCAAGAGGGTGGTTCATTAGTACATGTCTCTCATTCATCATAAAGAATAAACAATCATGGCTTCAAACCAGACTGTCATCATAAAGCTTCATCTAAATCTACTGAAAACAGTAGAAAGATTAATTCTACTTACTGAGTTTTATGTTAGACTTTGTAATAAAAAAATAACACTTTTTAAACTTCCTACTATGTGCTTTTCAAGCCTTTTTATACAGTTTATTCAATATGAAACAATTACATCCACAATGTGACAAAACATCGCAAGGGACTTCATTTCTACTGCTGTCTCAATAAATTTGGTTTCTTCATGCAGAATTCCAAGGTTCCTGGCTGCTTAGAAGTTGCAATTCCTTTTGGTAAAAGACTTAAATATTAATGTATGACATGACAAAAATTACATAAGATATTTTGGAGAACTGCCATATTGGCTGAAAACCATCTGAAGCTAAAATTAATGCGAAATTTATCTTAGAAAATGTCAGTGTAGCTTCCTATAAAAGTTGGAGCAGAACTATGCACTGGGCATCTGGAGTTTAAGATCCTGTCTTTTACAGGCTCTGCTATTATGATTGCTAGACAGTTACTAGCCGCTTGTAAATGTGAGCATTTTCAGGAACTGTGATTGCACATGGCAAAATTTATTAGTATCAGAGGCCAAATTACAAAGGTAACAGAGGAAAGAACAGCTTTGAAATTCAGTCTCAGATTGCTCTGAGGCCACAAGAATAAATAAATCATGGCCCAGCCACCACCCTAAAGGAGTTTTAGTGCCTCATTTCTTGCAGCTCCAGCTATATTTAGAAATTAAATACAGAAGGAAAACATTTTGTCAGTATAGAACGTATAGAACTTAGGGTATGTCTGCATCATGGAAAGCAGCATGTCCTGGGCAAATGTGGCATAAACTAACTTCAGAAACAACTTGTGCAGTCCCTTCAGATCAAGACTGTGCCAAAGCTCGTGAACATTCTGCTGTGCTCTGTTGGCATTCCATCAGGCACTGAGCTGGCAGCTGGAACCCTGTGCTCTGTACTACTGTCCTTCAGAGTTACACCCAAAAGGCATTCACTGCCTTAAAGCATCTACAGCTGAAGATGTAAAACCTGATTTTTATGCTAACATCATTCTGCCAATACTTTCAAAGCAAAAGGGTGTTATTACCACGCTCAACTTTTAGTACATTTACTGTACAGTCAATTAATTACAATGACTCATTGCTAAAACACTGTACAGGGTGAGATGGGCACAATTAACAGGAAACATATTTTATGTGGCTTCATATCTTCATTATTTTATTTAACCCTAGCCATTTACAGAGTGATGTCAGTATGATAATCTGAATGTGGGGTACAGAACAGTCAATTGCAGTTTCTTACGTGCTCAGAAGTGCTCAAGACTGTGTACCATGAGAAGAATAAAGAATGGATAAATGTGAAACAGTTCAGAATAAAAAGAAAACAGAACTTAATTTAAATCCAAGTCTTGAAAGAAAAGCTTCAAAGCTTATGTTATGTTGTATTATATAGAAAAATGTAACATATGAAAAAAATTTCGATAAATTTGCTGGCTGAAGTGCAAGTTAGTGTCAGATAACCTGCTTTAATTTTTCATATCCCCAAGGATATATCTGTTTTAAATACCTGATTTCTGGAAACAACAATTAAGCAGAAAATGAGAAACCTAAGGTTTTTTGTTATTTATGGACTGTTATAGATCTTTGCAGACTTAAAATCCAGATAAGTAGAAATTTTTCATTGCATAAATGCATGCCTTCATGCATTGTGCCAGAAGCTAAACCGGAGAAAAATTAAGAAGCAATTGCAAGAGCGCATACTGTCATACTGGAAGGAGAGAAATTATTTCATCAGCATGAAACAAGGCATAAGCTGCCTGGATGAGGACAGGAGAAGAGTGCTAAGCTTCCGCAGATGCTGACTTAATAGCACTTTTCCACTACTACTCAGAGGGTTATTTAAATATTCTTTGCAGTTCACCCATGCTTCTCACCAGTCTCTCACTATTTCCTAATTTTTTTCCTTTCCTTTTTGATCCTTGCTGCTTTCAAAGCCGACAGTCTCTTTTTCTCCTCTGCATTCCATTTTCCCTTTTCAAACACTAACAGATTCCAGACATCACCTGCACACTTTCCTGTGGCTCCTGCTCAAGGCCTGGGTGACACTGTCCCAAAACTGAGCTTGCTGCTGCCATAACCCTTCTCCATGCAGTTGCCCTCTTTGCTTTTTTCATGACTTTTGCATTTGGCCTCTACCCTTCTCTCTGAGCTCTTGGACCGCATCTCCAACACAATTCCTGATTATTGTTTCTGAAGAGTTGAGATATTCATCACCTTTCATCCTCCTCTTCGTTGCCATTCCTGGGTCACTGTGTCACATACACTGACGTAGGGGAGACCTTAGTTTTTCTCATACAGAGAATAATTTAGGCACTGGGCATCTCAATCTCTTGCCTTACCCTGTCACCTCTGGATTGGTAGCTTCCCCCCTCCTTAGACCAGCAGCCTCAAAGCCACTTTCCTCTATTTGTTCTCATATCAAAGGTACCCAACATTAACCTGTTTTCTGGAGCTAAGCTTTTCAGTTTCCTGAGTTTTTGTCTTTTCTGATAGTCTGTTGAATTCACCTATGATGATGCCAGCCTTCAAGTCAATAATCAGTCTATCCCCTGGTCTGCATATTACCTCTTATTTTAAAATAATGATGACTCTTAGATCTAAATCCACCCTAAAAAAAACTATTATTGAATTCTAGTCTTCATAATGTCCTATTTTAACCTGTCTTTTCCTGCAGTTCTCCATTCTAATAATCTTTCAGTCTTTAGGATTTTTGACTTCCTGTTATACAACATCCATGACTTTTCTATTCTCAGCTTCCTTATTTTAGCTCTTAGGATGATCACTGGGTCTCCCACCGCTTCATGTTTCTCTATCCACAACTCATGTTCATCTCAGCCTTTGGAAGACCCATTGGGAGAGCCACTAACTCACAGACCCCTCTTGTTCTCTGGCCCTTGCTGTGGAAATCCTTTCATCAATGTAGATTTCCCCGTGTCAGCTTCATTTTCTCCTCTGTTTCTTCCTATCTCTTCTCTTTCTGGATGATGGGCAATCTTCCTGAACAAGGTGGTAATACATATAATTAATAAAAATTATTATTTCTGATAATGATCATAGGAGGTGGAGATAGGTCAACATAAAATAGTATTCTCACAATCACTATCTGTCAGTAATATTATGTATCTTTTCAGGACACATTTGATAATTTTTTTAAGCCTTCTATTTTTCAAAAAAACCCTGATTTTGGTTTCCTGTGTGGGATAGGAAAACAAAGATTACAGAAGATTAATAAGCTTGTTGGATATGGGTAGAGGCTTACTAATAGTTGTTGGGTGACTTCTTATTATTTCCAGTATCATTTAAATCTTGAAATAAATATATTGTGAGATTTAATTATCCCTAGAGACAAAATGGGTAATTTTTCTGACATTAAAGATGGAGCTAACATAGCACTGGTTTTATTCATATACATATTTCTTGGCTGAAAACTTGCCCCTTCAAAATCACTGGTATTAAATTCTGATCAGTCTTTTATTAAGAAAGAATTATGGGTCAACAACAACCCATTTAATAAGTGTGTGCAGTGCATATTTAAAAAAAAAACTCTAAAAGTCTAAACAGGTTTGCAAGCTTATGTTTACAAAGTTTTACTTCCAGAAGATAGAATGAGTTGCATAGTTAATTTTAACCTCAGAGTGTAAGACAATGAAGGAAGATTGGATTATGCTTTGCAATTTCTGGAATCAATATATTTTCAAAACTCTTGACGATGGGTTGAGGATTTTACAAACAGAAAACTCTCCTGGGATTTTTTTTTTTGAAAGTATCTAAAGAAACTTAGTTAAAGGAAGACCTCTGCCCTCTCAATTCTGTGTTATCATAGGCTGCTTAATCTTTCAAAAAGATTTTCTAGAATGACCAATAGGTCAAGACAAGGCTCATGGTTGTAATTGTCCATGAAAGATCAAAGAAAACAAAAGCACTGCATTTTGCCTGCTTCTGTCTCCTAATTACTGGTACATAGGAATAGTGGCTGAATTCACTGTCCAGCTTACACAGTGAGAAAGCAATCATGGCAATGACTTTTGAGGGAGAACTTAATAATTTTGTCCTAATAGAAGCAAAATAAATAATTCAGATGGAAAATATGAAAATGCTGAATGCTATGACAAGCCTACAGAATGTCTGTGACCAGAGAGAAAACCCAAGTTCAGCGTTAAAAACAGTCTTTTCTGCTGAAGGTAAATATAAAGGATGTTAGTTCTGCCCCCTTCTTAAGTACCATTTTGTGAATCAGCTCGATTTTTCAGAGGAGATGGATGTTCCTATGCGCCTAAAACAGTAGGTCTTTTTTAGACATAAGGGAGTCATTGATTCCAGTGACTGTCTGGAGCAGAGTAATTGCTCACAGGAACAGACGCTCCAAGACCCAGTCAGGTGATTATCTTCAAGTGTCTTGTTCTGACACTGATAGCAGAGGCACTCAGCTTCTCCATGCGTGCCTTGTGATATCTGTCCTTGTGGCTTCAAATGAACATGGTGTGTTTCTGAGATCTAATCAGGGATCAGCTTTGCTGACAAAATTACTCTTGGTTCCCAATCAGGAGGGAACACTTGGCGTGCAGCTCTGTCTGCTTTGGGTCCCGTTGCTCCCTGAGTCTTCTGTGACTGGAGTTAAGGCTCTGGCTTCATCACCCTTTTGAACTTATTTAACCTGTGCTAAAGCTTCCTAGAGCTTGCCAAGGGAAGCAGGGTAAAAACCCAATTAGAAGCTGCATACGCATTAAAGGTTTTGGCATATAACGTCTTTTGACAGACAGAATCTCTGCAATTACTTTGCAAACAAGAAGAATACTGAATCTTATTGAGTATCTTTTTGAAAATGATAATTATAACAATGTCACCTGCTGGGTAACTTGCAGCCATCAAATTTATTAATTTCCATTACTTTTCTTGAAAGCTGGGTTCCTCTCTCATCTCAGAGAGGCACATAATTTTGTATTTAATTACAAATTTAATATGCATCTTGAAATTATTTCTGAAGATCTTTCACAAAAATATGTATTTTTTATACAAAATATTTTCAATTGGTCTCAAAACACTGAAACTCTACAGAACTGAAACTCACAAACAAAAAATATTATTTTATTTTTTGCACAGCACAGTTATATAAAAAGAAGTATAGTGATTTGACAAAAATCCCAAATTCAATTCTCAGTCCCATTTTTTATTCTTTAACCATTCTTTTATGTTCTGATCACTGTCACTTCATGGGCTATGCACTTCTCTGATGATATTTTGATTTTCATCCTTCTGAAACAGTGTATTACTAGCAGAAAAGAAGATATGTAACTACATTGTTTAATACTGCTCAGTTCCTAGGAAGTCAAACCCTTAAGAATTTATATGTTTGAGAACAAAATAGAGCATAGAGAAAGAAAGACATTTTAAAACATCTCCTGAGACAACTGAAAGGTCATCATCATCTTCGTCATCACCATCATCATCAATCATCATCTTCATTTTGGAGAGATAAGCCACTATTTTGGTTCCTCACAATCTTCTGCAAGAAATAACCTTTTTACAGAATGTGCTGTTTCTCATAATTCCGCATTAACTCTGAAAAGTTCTCCAAAACAGGATAAAGCATTACCCCAGAAAAGACTGTGTACACCTTATCTGATCTCTGTAAAGGGGCCTGACTTTGCCATGATGTCCTGTCAGGGCTACAAACATACAGACTTTCTGGCAGAAGAGTATCTTCTCTTCTCAGCAGAGTATGGAGAACATGAGTTTCCACATTCATAAGAGATTTAAGGTTGACAAAGTATCCATTAAGTTGCAGTAACAGATTTATATAGCACTAGGTCATTATTTTTGTTCATCTTATCAGCTTTTCTTCCTTCATTAATTGGAACAAATGACCCAAACTCTACAGATGATGGTACTGTTTCATTTATTTAGCAATAGAAAGGACCATGCTTCCACGTAATTTATATGCAATAAAGCTTTTTTACACAAGAAAAGAAAAGTCAGTTTCTGGTCCAACTTGTGATTAATAGTGTATCTGAAAAGAAGAGGAAGCTTTATAGGCACTTTTCAGATTTGCAGTGCCATCTATAAAATGCAGATGTCCTTTGGGGTAATTAGTTTGTACCCTGAAGCAAGAAGCTTGATTATCATTACATAATTAATTTAACTATGGTTACAAATGTACTTAATGACCTGAATGTTTCCCAGTATTTGGAAAAAAAAAAAAAAAAAAGCAGCAACATTGTAAACCAGTGATCTTCTCAGGCTGATTACAGTGTACATAGCATAGAATCAGAATACAAGAATCATTTAGGTTGGAAAAGACCTTTAAGGCCAAGTCCCAGTCATTAACCTGCTAAGTCCACCACAAAACTGCATCCCAATGTGCCACATCTATGGATCCTTTGAACAACTCAAGGAATGGTGACACCGTCTCTTCCTGGGCAGCCTGGTTGACTGTTTGATGACCCTTTCCATCTTCAAAACAGGCCCAGTGAATTGTATTAAGAAAATTATGTGGGAAGAGACAAGACTTTTCTTGGTCGCCTGTATTACATCCAGTTCCTTGGCAGCTGGGGCAAGAAAATTAATATCATTATAATAATTACTTAGGTGGAGCTTAATTTTAAAACACCAGTACATAAAATCCCTATTAGAGGAACCATAAGTCATCTAATAGCAGTAACTTCAGACATGTAAATACTGTGCTTCTACTGAGGTCACTTATTGGTCAAAAAAGGTTTGCCAAAACTATTTTAAATTATCTAACCCTTGATATTGATCAGCTGCAGGACCCTAATCTAAAAATATTTAGCTGATATACATTTACTAGTGATAACTCCTTTTGATATAGTATCTTCATAGAGGGAAATAAAATCAAATAGCCAAACTTTAAAAGTATTTATAAAAATAGGATCCAGTTAGGATTGTTCTATAATCACATGAGAAATTTTTTCATTTTGAAGTTATCTTTCAGCTAAGAACAGAATAGTGACTGTGTTTGCAGCTGCTTGCTTCTGATTTTCTAGCTTGATTTTAGTTTTCAAAGGAAGCTAAAAAACCCTGAGAGCAGGCAAGCTGCCTGTTTTAGTTTAGCAAGTCTTCTTCTCATCAACGTTTCTTTTAATTCATCAGTCTTAAAACTGCAAAAAAACATAATTGATGCTTTTAAAAATATTCCTTTAAAAAAAATTCTTCCCTTGCCTTCAGGGAGTGAAACTCAGTATCTGCCCCTTTGTAAAGAAATTCTTTGTTAATCTTTGATTTTAAATTACAGGAAAAAATCCTCTGAGTCATCATCTTTGAGATCATTCTTCCTGAAATATCATAATACACCTGAAGTACACTCCACAAAGCAAGTGGAAGGTTAAATTACCTTATTATGGATGACAGTTTACTTCAATGAGCAATTGTATAGCATGGAATTTAATAATTTTTTATTATTTTTATAGAAATACATCAATTAAATACCTTCAGATCTAGCAGAAATAATGTTGAATTTTAGTCTGCCTAGAGATTTCCAGTGTTCAATAGTTTGTGCTTTGCTACTCTGAAGTAATTTTTTAAAAAAATAAAGATCAGAGCTCTATGGATATGGTTAAGTGCTTATCCTGGGCAAATTAAATTAAACCCCTGGCATATGATGAAAAGTTTGCTTCACCTAATTGCACATCTAATGAGTGTGAATGAATTTAAGCTACTCACAGAAATTTTGTTTTTCAAAGCTTTACTGATTAGCATCCATTCAGATGGAGAAAGAAACATATTGCATTTATGTACACATAAGATTTGAAAGAAAAGTTCTGATAAGACTTGGATCTCTTAATAAGGTTTCACTTCAAATTGAACTGTCTTGTATTGATAACTGCAGTTACTCCCACAATACACTGGCTCGCTGGCTTTTGATTCATACAATTGCTTTTTCTTATTTCTGTGGGCTTTTCTGTGCAATAGTGTGTACATTCACTAGGAGGCTGCGCTCTTCAAAAGCTTTTACTCTGATCAAACTAGCATGTTCATTTTTTCCCCCTAGAATATGCACCTGAAAACTAGATATAGATTTTTTACCATTAAAATGTCAAGCAACCAGGGGAAAGGGTGGAAAAAATTTTGGACTCTTTTGATATTACTGAAAGCTTTATACATTTGACCTCACTCCATTTGATGGTATTCCTCTATGAATTCTTCATCTTACTGCATTGCAAAAGTCTGAGATGGGCACTTTATTCTTTTTTTCCTCATTATTACACATGAATAAAGTTCTGGACCCACCTTGTCTTTTGGGTTAGGACAAAGGAAGAAATTCTCGTAAAGGAAAAAGTCAAATATATTTATACTAGAAATATTCTCATTTTTGTGGAAACCCACAGGCTTTTAGAGAAAGGATTTTGAATGAAGAAATTGTGTCCAAAGAAAGTTCACAGCCATTTTTTCACACCACACAGCTTGGTCACAGTTCCATTACTAAGAGCTCATGTGGTTATCTACACTTGTTTCCTTCAATTCCACACTTTAAAAGCTCCCCAAAAAACCTCTTGTACAGCAAAAACCTGATTTGACCATGTCTTTTTGAAGTTTGAACCAGCTTTTTCCCTTCAAAACATTTTGTTCTGCTTTTCCCTTCTTTTTAAATCACTGCATTTTGTGATACTGCCTACATTGAGACCCTAATCCCTTCTTGCATCTCCCTACTGCTTTTATTTGTTCAGGCTTTTCTTACTATTTCCATTGTCTAGAACTGGAAGCTTTTATTTAATGCCTTTATATCATTTATCCATTTATCCTATGCCTACACTGAATTTGAAGATGTAATTGATGTACACGGAGGCATGCCCCTACAAGCCTTAAAAACGACCTGATTCTGTGATATTTCCCATCAGTGCAAAAATGTCAGTAATTTGAGTGACTTGCTCAAGATGAGAGTCTCTTCACCCTGAAATCTGAGCCTACCTCTCCCCTACACTGCTCCAAATTTGCCTGGTTTAGTGCTAGCACAGATATATATCCTAAAGTGTGCCAGTCATCTTAATTCTGGCAGCATAGATCCATTTATAGCACATTTCAAACCCAGAGCAATATGTGTCTTATTTCATTGGAATGGTTCTGCTCCTTGCCCTGAGAATAATTTGTCTGTGCCCTGCTTCCACGTTATTCCAGACTATGGTTTCTTTGGTTAAGATTCCCTCCATTTCCTATACACACTTCTGAAAGTGCATTATGCCATTTGCTGACAAAATAATGTTTGTTTCTGTCCTCAGACGAAATCAGATATTACGCACTGCTCACTGATGTCCCATGTTTCTGAGTTCCAAAGCATTTGGTAGCTGAAGACACGGGTGTGGACTTAACCACTTCACCACTCCTGGTCTTTGCTGTGATGAGCTCTGCAGCAAGTTGTGCTCCTCTTTTTCCCAGTTATTGGTATGGGAACTAGGGCAAGGGAGTATTTTCACACAGAAATGTGAAACAACAAATCTAAACAAATTTATATTTGCTTCACTATAAATGGGCTGATTTCCCAATGCAATGTGAAATCTGTGAGACTGAGATTATGGGCTTTTTTTATTTCTACTAAACAAGTTATGCAGTATTGCATTTGGACTTTTTCCATTATATAACTCATATTCCCAGGGGCTCCAGCTCCTCCCAAGTATCTTGCATCCTTTCTGATATTTTAAATGATAATATTTACAGCAAATGACATACCATGGACTAGGAAGAATTTTCAGAGATGGAAATAGGCTTCCAATGAAGTAGGTGGGAACCACTTACACATTGAATGTTTTTGTACTCATTGATTTTAAGAATCCTTGTGAGCCTGTAAAGATGGAAAAAACAACAACAAGCCCTTTACATTTTCTCTAGGGGAGTAAATAGAGAAGGATAAGAGTGCTAGTCTCCAGGACCCCTGCTAGCAATAATAATTTGAGATATTTGTTCCATTTTGGGTAATGCTTGCTTCCCAGATAGACTGAAAGCCTTATGTATTAGAGAGCTCCTCTGCATTGAATATGCCTCATTTCTGTTGCTTGCCTCACACACAGACAAATGGTCTGCAGTTTTAAGCAGTGGTTTTCTCACTGCTGAAAAGAAGATTGTGCTAATACTCCCTTTGGAGTCATGTGTAGATAACTGAAATTGTTCCTCACAGTGCTGTTCCTGACCACTGCTGCTTCCTCAAGGAACTTCAGCTTCTTTTATTTTGTGGCAAGGCTTCCATTTAGTGCTCACAGTCCAGAGCAGCATTCTCAGATCACTGTGCTGAGCAGATAGATTAGGTACACTTCTTACCAGGCATATTATACTGAGGGATATTTGCTGAAGGAAAAGTATTACCAATGGCAACAGCTGTGCTCCCTGTTACTCCTAGGCCTTCTTCTCTTGGGGAGATCTTTGTCTTTTGCACACCTTGCTTTATAGAATTAGCTGTGTGATACCCAGGCCTGTTTTGGTCATTAATATTAAGTACCATTTCTGGCAGCACGCTCTTTTGTACAGCAGTGTGTAGTTTAGAATCATTTAATAACTATTTCCTTTCATTTTTTAATGGAGAATTTGACTGTGGTGTTATTGGGTATTCACAATTTTGTGCATTTTATACAAGCCCTAGCAAACACTTGCAAAATGATGTCATTAAGTTTCTTGCAAAATTTATACACGAGCGGAGCTTTGTCTTGGCTCCAGTATCTTCCTGAGCAGTTGTAAGAGCTCTGTCTTTCTAAATTAGGTTCATTTGCATGAGACAATTCAGATTTATTTATTTATTTAAATAATTCTTTTTGCTCTGGAGTGATGCCCACATTTTATATACTTCATTCTGGTCTAGACTATTTCTGATGGGAGCCAAACTTCATTGTCAAAATCAGACAAGGATTTTTGGGTTTTTCTTTCACTTCCTTTCCCTTCCCCCAGTTTTTTGTTCACCTAATCAATGTTGGATCCCCTTTCTAGGTTATTTATCATCTCTTAATTCTTTAATTAAAACACTGGCTTTTTGCTGTTTCATTATTTTTAGATACAACACGCCCAAAGTCTTTACTATTACATGAAATTAAAAAATACTCCTTGAAGTTTTTCTGTGGTTTCAGCTAGCTTCCTGTTGGATTTAAGTGCTATGTATCACACTTAGCCATTCGGTAGTAATGTGATTAATAATCACAATATCTTTTGATTCTTTTCTTGCTGACACAAAATGAAATACTGCAGATACCAGCAATACTTTTCCACCCTCCCTTCCTCCGTGCATTTTATGGCTGCTGAGTTCTTTGGCCTTTTGTTCTGGCTCCATTTAATGGCCCTGTGGGATTCAGCAGCTGCCCAGTGTTTGCAGCATTTAATCCTCCATGGGCTAATCTTTATGTCTGAAACCAGGATGACAATTTCTGACTCAAACCTAGTTGTGGATGCAGCCAGTACCATTGCTGCTGGATGAACTCTTTACCTGTGAAGTGGTAGTGAAGAGGAAGCTACCATCTTCAGGCAGGGATATCAGCTGGTGCCACACCTGTCTCAGTGCTGTGCACCAAAAGGTTCAGAAATTTCCCAGGATTCTTTCCTGCAGCACAGAAAGATCTCACCTGGGACACCAGCAACCCACATCAGCTCGTTCATAAGGAGAAAATGTGTCCAAAGTAATTCTCTGCAGCGTGGTCTCCTGTACCTTGGTTTTGGACACAAATAAAAATTAACAGCTTTCAAAAAACAACTACATTAAACAGTCATTATTAAATCAAAATAAATACAAATTGCCTGCTTCTTTACAGAATGGAAGCTGGTAGGTAAGGAAACAATTACATGTTATCTAGATTGCTGAATCAGCATAAAGATATATTCTTCCTCAGGAACTCTTTTTGACTCTATTTCTGTATTTCAAATACTTGTGGAAATAAGAAAGAAGATATTTTTCTTCCCTAGAGTTACTCATTTAATTAACAAAGATCCAGAGAGTATTATCTCATTTATAAGCTATGAGAAAAGTTTATCTGTAAATTCCAAATTATAACTTAAATGTCAAGTTGAAATAAGTGAAATTTGATTGAGTATACCACAATATCTTTTTTAATCATACTTATTTTGGGACTTAGATAGCCACTGACTCACTCTGCTAGAGCAAATTCTTTACACAAGATAGAAGAAATGAGGCTCACGTGTCTTTATCAGGCAATAGAACAAATCTTATAAAAAGTCCATGAGAAGTACCTACACTTTAGTTTCAGCCAATTTCTCTCTAAGAATCTATCTTTTTTGTTCGAGCATATTATTTAATGTAAAATAATATGTCTGTAAAATAAAAAAAAGTCTGCTTTAAAAATAAATTTTTTATCTTCTTGCTCAATATATTGGTAAAATTTTAAAAAGCTAGGATTCTGATTTTAAAATCAGTTTCTACAAACTGGAGCAGAACATAAACTAATTTTCTGTTTGAAGCTTAGAAGAAATAGCTCTTCACAAAAAATGATCACTCTTTATGTAAGTCAAGATGCAACCAGCCTCCTCCACATTCCTCCTACAAAATGTTCAGTTTAGATTTTGCCAATTACTTGCACTCTAATTTGAAGAATTCCATCTATGCGCTGAAGAATCCCCCAGTTTTCAAGGCTCTATTTTCAGCACAAATTGCACAACTACCAGCCAAAGCTGAGAAGTTTCTGGTATGGTTTTACTTATTAGTACATCTCTATGTGCTTATACATATGTGAGCAGAAAGGGATGCTTTTTTGTGTTTAGTGTTTTGCACAAAGCCATTCATTATTCCATGAGATTCAGACTGGGGCTCACAGTCCTTTATTAAATGATTGACAAATAACTGAATGATATTGAACAGAAGCATTAATATAAAGACCAGTCTTTTTCCTTTCCCATACAACTTCCATTTACAAGGTCTTCCCTTCTTCAAATAATCTCCATGAGTTAATTGTTTAATATATAACCAGTCTGGAACTTGTTCTTCTCTTCCTAATGGGAAAATAAAAGTTAATTTTTGTGCTTATGTTGCACATTTATCATACTTTCAAAACCTGTATGGCACCTTCTCCTCAGAAGTACACACAAGTCAGTTTTATTTACAAGCATGCAGACTTCTATCCTGTTTCCTGTGAAGAGAAAAACCCCAAACAACTCAATCAATACAAGATTTCTCCCTCCTAGCTGTAGGAGTAATGTTCCCATGTGCTGCACTAAAGTAGGTTAAAACATATCATTTAGGTTGGAAGGTCTAAGCTTCTGGCAAAAAGGAATAGAAAACCATCAACAAAAAAGGATTATTTTCCTGTAGAAGGCACACAGAAAGAACAGATGCAAAGGTCTGTGATCTGTTTTATTTGCTACGGGAGTAACCAGGTAGCACAATATCTGTGCCATGCAGTTACTTGAAATGTGTCTGAACTTCACCTCGAGGTCTTTTGGGAATACATGATGAAATCACCCTTTGTTAGTGCCCTAGTTCAAGATCTACATTTTTCCAAGGGAATTTTGCTCTATAAAGCACAAGTGAGAAGGATAGAGTAATTCAGAATATAGTTGCAGCTTATGAATTTAACTTTCAATGACTTTCAACAAATCTTTAGTAGAAGATTTACCAAACACAAAATTCATATTTAGTATGCTGGAGCTGTAAAGTAAAATGAAGGGATAAATGTGAAAGTACTCATATAAACAGAATCAATGCCTTATTACAAAATCAGCTGCACAGGGGCTGCAGATTCTCATCTACAGACAAATATAGATTGCTGACCATATGTAGAGTTATAACATAGCTGCTAGGACAGTGACTAACAAATAACACAAATTCAAACTATTGCACCAATTCTGAAAGGATTCTTTCTCTCCAGACATGCTATATGCAAATCTCTCCAAGCCTACCCAGATGACTTCAGTCACTCACAGCATTTCTGTTTAATGAGCCAATGCCATGGAATTGTTTCACTGGATGAGGTGAAGAGGGAATCTACTTCTCTCTCCTGTGCCAGCTTTGTTTTGGGTCCCAAGGCATTGCAGAGTTCATGTGTCAGCAGGAGGATGGAAGAGATTAAATTCTGTTCACTCAAATTTACCCAAAAAATTAATTTGAATGTTCTGAGCACTGGGCTTTTATGTCCTAATCCCTAATCTTGACTACTTTGTGGCAAGTAGGTAATTTCTTTAACTATAATGAATTATATTTTGTGAATTTCCTCTCATTTCAAGAATAGAGGAGTGGCCTCTTTTATCTTCCTTCTTTTGCTTTACCAGTGAAGATTTTTAGCAATTACTAATGGGTTATATTCAGTTTAGTTAAATCCCTTGACATGCTGCTCAAGCAGCATAGCAGTCTTGCAGCTTAACATACCACAAAGAAGATTTTCTCATCATTTGGGGACAGAAAAATAAATATCGGTGTATAAACATCTATAATAGATGAAATTAAACAGCCTGAAAGTACACAATGTTAGTGAGCACTGGGAATTAATATGTGAACCTAAAAAAAAAAAAATCATTGAGGAACTGCCTGAAAAGGAAATGGCAAGGAGCTCTGATGAAAGAAGAGCTAGCGTTCTGGAGAAAGGCAATTAGGAAACTTTTCAAGTATTGGTTTTAGAACTGATGGTATTTAAATATTCTCATCCAATGACCTTGGCAAACAGAGAAGGAGTATGCTGATGCAATGTGCCAGCGCCATGTATTCCGTGTTTTATCAGGTCATGGCTACATTCCAGCTAAAATATATAAAAGGCCATATGGATGTCTTTTCATTGCATGCTAATCTGCTACTGCCAAAACAGCTTGGCTTCTGGCCCACTCTACACTACTGTTCTTCCCAAGCATGCAGAAAGAGAGCAGGACACAAACCTGATGACTGTTTTTGGGAAGACTGGGTGTATATCCTGGGAAAGCTGCAGAGTCTTCCCGGTTATCAGCTCTTCCAAGGGGCTCTTGCTGTCCTCATCTTGACACGACCAGGTGTCTGTATCATGTGAATAAGCTCAGTTGCTTAATTATTGCTCTTTACATACCAGACACACCAGTTAAGGAATGGGAGCACGCATGGATTCAGGACACATGGGTTTAAAGAGCATAGGATTCCTGATATATGACCTGTAGATGGACTAGGGAAGGATGTTCACATCAAGGCAAAGGAAGAAATCCTGTGTTAGTCTAAACTGCCTCTGTTGCCAAGAGTTAAACAAGTTAAGCTACCTAGTAAGAGTTAAGGGGATATTTCAGGATCCAAGAAAAACATACTGCTATTTTTTCAAATGATAGTTTTCAAGTCTCCAAGTTTAAAATTATTAATAGTCAGAAACAGGAAGGGGAAAAAAACCAGTCATTCCTTCTTTCAGGCATTAAAAATAACCACTTTTTTTTTTTCCTCCTGCATGCTTAGGCATTTCATTTTCTTTACATCAAAGATTCAGAGGTATCTGGAGGAGTATCTCTGTTTGCAAACTATTGTTTGTATGTATTCCAAACTTCAGTGGGCAGCTGGGTGAGATTGACTGACATGATACACAATGTGTTTATACTACACAACTTCTCTTCTGCTTACTTATAAATTTTTGTCCATGTATCTGAACTGCATCTATTTTCTCACAACCACCATTTCAGTAGATTCTTGCCTGAGAATTATTCTGCATAATTCTGCATAAATGGATGCTATTGATAAGTATAGTCATACAGTGGGCTGGGGAAATAAATAAATTATTTACATCTTGTGCAAACGACTTTTCACAATAATTGATCAGATTGGTCAGATTTGGACTGTATGTGGTATAACAAACAGCGACTAATAATTCAGATTCCTTTCTGAATTTGTCTGACATCTTTGTGAAGCTATGTCATCTTTTTCTTTTTTGTTTCATTTGGGGTTTTTTTATTTGTTTCTATGGATTGGGTTGGGGTTTTGTTTTGGTTTTTTTGTTTTGTTTTGTTTTGTTTTTGGGGTTTTTTTTGTTGGTTTGGTTTTTTTTGTTTTTGTTTTTTCTGTTTTTTTTTTTTTTTTTTTGAGTCTCAGCTTTTCCCTCTTTCTTCATATTAAAGCCATTCTAATTTTCTCTGTTCTGTACCCAATATTTTTTTCCAAATTTTAGTGTAACATTTGAAAGATGAAATAATTAGAACTATTAACAATATTAAATACAGGGACATAATGTTGACATGTGCAAATTCTCATTAATATTTTCTGGTATGTTTGGTGTGGTTTGGGTTTTTTTCCTTATCTCTCCTTCTAAGAATATAGTCCAGTGCTGTGATTTTCTTCTTATCTGCTACTGAGCACTGAATCTGACATTTTCAGAGACATGTACAAATTTTTTTTCAGTAATAGCTACTTTATAGCCCATAATTGTATATGCATATATAGGTTTCCATATTCTGAAATTAATTTCCCAGTCCATTTGTCTTGTCTATTGTATATGTATTGCAATGCCTAAGCTTGAAAGGTACAAAAAGACTTGGTACCAAAAGACTATAAACCCATAAAAAATAAAGAAAAAACTTCAATAGATATACATGCCCAGAATTAAAGATGTGTTTCTGAGTAAAGGCATTTCCATGCCAATACAGAAGATGTGTTTGAGGGAAGATACTGAAGCATCAAGTCTACTAAAATTGTTGAAACGTCAGTTGAAGTCTGGACAAAGTGTTACAGCAAATGCCAGAATTATTTCAGAGAAAAGGCTCTAGTTTCAAAGATATCCAAAGACTATGGAAATGCCAATAGGATTTTAATCTTCCTGCAGGCCTGAGGCTACTGAAAGCCAAAAAAATTTAAAAAAGAAGGATTCAATATCAGAGCAATAACACAAAATCAGAAAAATTAGGGAAAGGTGTTTTCCTTTTCAAGACAATCCAGAGAATTTCTTGTATCAGAAGAGCTAGTTGAAAAGAAAATCTTTCAAGCAAATTACAATCAGAAGAGATCAATTCCATCAAACTTTTATCTCCATACCAGGAAGTAAGTGCACCATCATAAAAACAATTAGCTTTGCAGTGTCTCTGTTAGTCAGGTGATTCAAATATTGATATGAATTATGCAGGAAGCCTTCAGGAGAACTAATGAATGTTTCATATGATAAATAAGGTATTACCCTTTCTCTCATTTCAGATTTTTTCCTGAGACTAATTACTAGCTAGATGCCTGAAAAAACATTAGCAGACATGTTTTGCTAGGTTATAGATCAATCATATACAAGTGCTTTTGCTTATTTATGCCTCTAAAAGGATGAACTCAGAAATAACCAGTCATGAATCTTACAGAAATAGAACTGCTCTGTAATAATTTCTGAATATGATTAATTTGGTACTAGAGTCTTTTCTTTTTGAATATACAGGTCTTGTCTAATGATAAATAGACACAGATGTTGAAAGAAACAGGAGAAAAAGAAAAGGAAAAAAAAATCAAAATAACTCCTTCCAATCTCATTAGAAATAAGCAGTTAAGAGAAAATCTTATGAAACACAAGGTGGGGGGGGGGGGGGTGGGAGGGGGGTGGTGATAAAATAGAATTACTACTGTAATCCTTTTAGTTTTCTAAAGGAGAAGTTAACTGCTGTTAATAACTTCGATATCAGACAAATGAACAGACACCTCTTGGAGGATCTGAAGGTGGTAAGACTACCAGGGAATAGGAGTATAGATGTAAATACAACTGTCCCTGTGCTTTGTCCTTACTGTTAAAATAAGCCAAACATTGTATTTGCATCCATGTATAGATATCTTTGCTGTGGGTACAAGTGTA
>NW_005054467.1:175354-175753 GCF_000277835.1 Geospiza fortis
CAGGGAGTTTTGCACTCCCATCCTGAAGCAATCCAAGACTCCTGTTCTTATTTCCAATGTATATAGAATTATAAATGAGTAGATTTCCCAATCACTTCCTCTCAGTCCAAGAATCTAAAGTTGGGACTCTGAGGAAGAAAGACAGAAAGGTAACTTATAAATGTACATATTGCAAATATCTGTAAAAAGAGAGCAGCCATTCTTTTTCTTTTCTTGCTCTAAGTGATCATCTCTGGAGGTATTCACATCAGGGAAGATCCCAAAAACTCCAGGTTAGAGCCCTCAAAAATTGATATTGGGGGATTATTTGTGGCAAAAAGACAGGCACTTGTTGATGTTATCTAGCATATCTTCAACAGTTTAATCCTATTTTTTATTTGATCTGTTAAAAACAGAAGC
>NW_005054467.1:175795-220370 GCF_000277835.1 Geospiza fortis
ACTTGTGTGCCAAAAAAAAAAAAAAAAAAAAAAAAAAAAAAAAAAAAAAAAAAAAAAAAGCAGCAGAGAAAGCCACCCGAAGAAGTCATCCACGTTTGAGTGTATTAGAGAATAATTTTTCACCACAACTCAAGCAGACTATCAGCAACAAAGGCAAGTGTTGGGCACTGGGTTCCTCTGGGTGGAACCCCTTTGACATCAGAGATTAGCCATATTTTTCACTTTTACCTATAGAAAAACCCTACTCACCAATCTAGTGGAAGGTGAATAAGGATTATCCATTTTATATATTTTAATTTAACATCCCCAGATTCTGTCATTGTCTCAGACTCATTCAAGAACCTTCAACACAAACATCCCAGCTAAATTGGATAGTTGGCAAACAAGTACAAATCTCATCAATCCGTGTCACATCAGCTAAAATCATAGTAAATATAAATGATAACCAAGGGATACTTGGGGCTGCTGAAAAGGAGAGTCTTCTTGAACATCTATAAATTTGTTTTAGCTCACATTCATTTTCTAATATATATCCTACTTATTCTAGTCCACCATCATGCTGGCCAGCACAAATTTTCATAGAACACAATTTTCAATAATATATCAATTTTGAATAAAAAAGCCTTCCTGGGAGACATAAAATTGGCTGTTATTTTGAGCCCTGCTCACGTAATTTTTTGGATTTCATTGTTTTCAACAGCTGCAAGACAAAATGAAGGGGGGGCATCCAGACTTTATTTATGTTTTAAAATTTCATATAGTTTGAAATTCAATCCCAGGAAAATGTTCATTAAAAAAAGTATCTCTTTTGCATAGTCATCTAGATGTAAGAAAATTTGCAGATGTGGATTTCTGAGCCAGAATGCCTCCCACAGTTGTGCTACATGTGCACATTTGTTTGTTATATTATCCCCTTTTCCCTCCAACCCTAAAATAATCCTGTGTATTCCCAGCTAAGGAACAGATGTGGTTTATCATCTACAACAGGCAATATTCTAACTTGAACTGACAAAAAATTAAAGCTCCACTGTCTAAAAGCTTAATATTAATAGATATTATTTTAAAAGGCTGGAAGAAAAAAACAAAATCAAGGTTTGCAATAGATATCAATATATATCTGGTTCTACAAAGCCAAAAGCTACTCTGTTTTGGAAAGTAGAATACTCCAAGAAAGCGAGGAGTCAATTGAATCTCCAAAATCATCAGTACTTTCGAATTTCTGTGCAGTTGTTTTCTGGTACCAGACAGGCCAACAGATGTGTTAGAACTTTGTATACTGGAATGGGGATGGAATTTGATTGATGTGTAGAGGAAGAACCTTAAAATTCACAGTCAAACAGCTTCTCTCCTAACACTAGTGGCTCACTGGGAACCGACTTCCTCTTAGTGTGGCATTTCTGTTATCTTGCTTATCTTAATGTAAATTAATAACTGTATAAAAATGCTTATTAGATAATTATTATTACTTGTATCAACAATGAGTTCTTCATAAAATCTAAAAATATATTCTGCATCTAATGTATAACATAAAGATATTGTTTCTTGCTAAAAAATATTCCTTTGGAAAACACTAAAGCAGTTTTATAATGTGATTTCCTTTGGTATTCATAAAGGAGAATAGCACAATTAGGCTTACTGTAAAGCACACAGAAAAGCAGAATAAATAGTGAGAATTAAGTTTTTGAGATGCCTAAACTGAATTGTAGGGTTGTGCAGCTTACTTACCCCTACAGCCCTTAAAGTTAATAGTGTGCCCTTGTAAATCCCTAGAAATTCCATCAGGTATCTTGAGAGGAAATTAAATACCAAATTTCTGTTTCAAGAACAATTCAGACAGTCTTGTCAGTGTGCAGCTAGAGAATCCTAAAATCAAAAAGGATTGGTTGAAATAGTTGAACACTTACAATTTATATTTACTACAGACTGATGTGAATATCAAACAGGAGGAGCTCTCTGGAAAGTGACCTGAAATTTCTCACAAAAAAAAAAACCCAGACCACAGAGTTTACACTCTTTAGGATAAGGAAAAGCAGGTATGTTCTCCCCAGACCACTTCCCTAATGACCCAACTCACAGTGCAACCTCCATCAGAGCAGTCAATGTCAGCACATGAACTTTACACAGCTGAAAAAGAACAGCAATTGAGGCTGCATCATCATGAAAGATTGGGATCTGTAAGAGACAACAAATCTAAAATTAGGAGAAGCCAAGAAAACTTTAATGCAAAGAGAGAATGGTCTCCGCCTCTCATTTCTTTGAGGGGCAACATGTTCCATTCCACAGTTTGTAATGGATTACATCAGACTTGATTTTGGAGAGAAAAATATAACTAGCTGCCCCAACATAACATTTTTCCAACACAGGAAATGACAGAACATTTTGCAGGACACTGCATGAATGTGCAATGAATGCTCCCAATTCTCATTGAACCAGAACTGACTCATTATAATGCAAGTGAATATGATCATAATGCACAGGGCCTTTCTGGCTTTATTATGGCAAGCTATAGGTTTTAGTTATATTTTTCCCTTCTAGGCAATCAGATAAAGCAATATAAAAATGATTTGGAAGCAAGAATCTTCTGTTTCTGTTGGAAGAGAACAGAAGGTTAATGGCATTGTTTTTACACAACATATCCTCTCTGTGAATCCAGTGTCTCATGGTGATAGCTGCAAAAACTGATTATTAAACTCTCAAACAATTTCCTGAATGATTTATACATAAACTAGGTGAATATTTTTTACATAGATGATTTAACTTGTAAACTTTCTTATGAAAGTTTTGGCGACTGATAATAAAAAATTGGATAGCAGTCTTTGCTTGCTAGTAGAATAATTGGTAAAATACAAGATGTGGATGTGGTCCACAACAGCAAGAATTCCCATTATTTGCTGCTGAAAGGTCAGAAACGGTGTTACATGTACTGAATGCTGCTACTGGGAAGACTCAGAGACTTCTTCCAGTGAAATGTTACACCGTTTGCTAAAAGGTAGAGGACGCTGAAATAAAAAAACTCTTAAGACAATGAAGAAGAAATGGTGACACTTTCTCTCCTAAACTCAGAATTGTATTTACAGTCTTGGAGTAAACAGCATGGAAATAATTTTGGACATGTTTTTCTTTTCTGATGCAGTCATGATGCAGTAGAGGACTGCTTGTGCAGATGAACAGAAGTACTTAAATAGTGAACAATGGAGAAAATTATCTGCCACAGCAAATCTCTCTCTTGTCTGAATTGACAAGACACTGAATTTATAGGTTCAGGAATGCAAATGACATTTTATTTTGACCTTCTGGCTTCAGACACAAACCTCATAGCGTCCAAAATTATGGTGTAGGCTGTATCAAAATTCACACAACCTCTTCTCAACTGTATTAGTTTTCTTACAAAAGCAGAGATGTACAGTCAGACAAGCTTGGCCACGTGTAGGCGTTTGCTTAAAGAAATTTTGCATTCATAACTTTCCCTCAGTTGTATTCGAAGGCATACTTACAATCACACATGTTTTCTTATCTTGTTTGTTGTTAGTCTTCTATTAGCCTTATCTTATCTTCCTTCATGTAAGGAATTTGGAGCAGCTGAGCATCAGGCTTGGAGAAAGAAAGCAAGCCCTTCCATGCACAAAAGAGGGACTAAAGCCATTGTCATGGCAACAGGAATCAGATGTGAATGCTCTGGTTGCCTATATTTTAGTACATAGGTAAAGATAGTATAAGTTTAGACTGAAAGTGCAACATTCCTTGATTACACTTCTAAATTATAATTAATTAAGCCATATAAATTTCAAGGAAAAAATATTTAAACTGATTTGTGCACTAATTAATCTAAAGATCTTATAATTTTCAAGAATGTGAAACAGTGCAGTAGTATTATATAAAAATCAATATTTTAAATTTACGAACCGTTGTCTCACAATATTTTATGTTGATAAAATATTCTATTTTCCAGAGAGTCTGTCCTAAAATAAAATTATTTCCTGAAATTCAAAATATAAGCCAAAAATATGTTCCCTTGCGCCCTATAGTATGCAAACCCATAAATTGAAATAAGATCACTGCATTCACTAAATCGAAAAGGTACTGATTTGTAACTGTGTTTTCTCCCTTTGTTGTTTTAAAGGAGGATTACATAAATTTGAACAGGCTTTGAGAAGAGCACAGTGGTCTTGTACTATAATCAATATCTGCACAGCACATGAATGTCATCCTTACTTGTACACCTGTGCATCAACTGGGAAAGCATCCTGTGTAAACAAAATAGTTGGAATTCTTACACACAGACTATCTTCTAGCATTGATCTTACAGCTGTTATTGGCACTAAATTGTTAGATCACCACTTCCCAAAACATATATTTTTGAATTTGTCTTTATATCCTGTTACATTTCTTTTAATTTAAGTTTTTTTTTTTTTTTTAGACATCCTTTTGGCTCCAGGACTGCTGCGTAAAATCTGTTTTATCTCTTGATGTGAGATCATATTCCAATGATAAAGCTGAGCCCCCAATGAATAATCTCCATATAACCACGTTGGAAAGGGCTGTGAAGGGAGTGTTTCAGTGCACCTAAGAACACAATTCTCTGAGTCACACTGAAAAGTTATTTGCTCTCCTTGAACACAGAAAAACAAAGGAAAAAGCCTCCCATGGCCACTGATTCCCTTTCCACACTGGTCTGCATGGTTGCTGCCATTGAGTGTGCTCCTACATGAGATTACTAAATGCTTTAATTATTTCTGCTTTTTTGACAAAATCTGCTACAAACACATCCAAACACATCTTCTGTTTTATGAACCGGTCCCTTGTATCTCAGAGAGACATGATCAAAGTCTCAGTTCTAATTTTCAAAATCCCAGTGACTTAAAAACATATATCTAAATAAATTACTACATGGGAATATGATGCTATTAAGAAACTTATAATTTCAATCAAGAGGAAACATTCAAACACCTGGTGGAGACTGAACAAAGCACCTTCTGGTTTTAGCTACCAACCTAAGCCATCATTGAAAGTAAAACTGAGGAATATTTTTTGTTCGGGTTTTTTTAACCTCTTTTTTCTGTCTTTTCTGTTTGAATTCACAGTTACAAATTTTTGGCTTTCAGTAGCATGACCCTCATGTTAAAACATCTTTAATCAGATTTAAATTGAAGACATTTAGATAAACTGTTGAGATCTACATTTAGTTTAGACACTGTTTTGTTACCTGGGTGAGAACATTAAGATTTTTTATTTCCCATTTTCAGATAGGAGCTTGTATCAACTGCTATTCTCAGAGTGAGGCAAATCAAATAAGCTTTTTTTGTCAAGGACTTCTCCATTTGGCTTGCCAGAAGTCAGAGTCATATTTATCTTCTCATACTGGAACCATTATCAGCTTGTGTTGGCGGACCTGCACACTGCTCCAGTGACAGAAATCCACCTGTCCTTTCCAAGATCTCCAGACAAGAGGTTTTTAAGATTATTTGCTTTGGTCAGGCTATAAGAAATGTTGCTGTTGTCAGCCAGGGCAATACTGGCTGTTTTTAGGCAAGCAGATGTTGTAAACTGATCTCATCTTTATACAAATATCTCACAAAAGCCGCCATGCCAATCCCCTCTGTCCCCTCCATAATGGGAGAAGACAAATCTTTCTTAAAATAGTATGAATTTTTAGATTCCAAATATTTCACCTTACCAAGGAACTATAGGTTCACATTTCTCCCTTGGCCTCTAATAGACTTGAAGATGTGTATTCACTATGAACTTTTCTTTATTCTTTTTAAGTTTCAGTCTTCATACAATTCCAAGCCACAGATATGTTGACACAAATGCACTTTGCTGCTCTCCCATTGATCTTATCTTGGCTAGATGCTCTCTCGGTCCCACTATTTGCACATTTCCCACTGCCAAATTTCCCTTTTCCCCAGTTTCATTCTGTTTTACCTTGACTGAAGTTTCTAGAACTGTAGAATATCCAACAATTTAAAATAATGAAATAATCTTAAAAGATCTATCTGCCTGTGATGAGCAGTGGAGACATGCTCTGATCATCTCCCATTTTTTCTCTCCCTTGTCAAACACTTTATTTTTGACATTCAATCATTCTCTGCATGATCAGGAACAATTTATCATGAACTTGAAAGTGAACAATATTTCTAGAATACATACTTTCCTGTTGATTTTCCAAGTCCATAAATCCACTTCATTGTCTCTTTCCTTTAAAAAAATCAGCCATCTTTGAGTGCAAGGCATCTTAAAGCCTTCTACCATCAGTAGGAATTTAAATATTTATATTTCTTTTAATCATTGGACTGTAGACATAGATCTCCCAGAGCAAAGCAATTCTTTTTCACAGGAAATGTGTTGCTGTTTTCTGAAGTAAATCAACAAAGATTGAATTCAAAATGAACACAGCAAATTCAGATTTGCTGATTAGCAAGTGTTTACTTGTTCATTAGATTGAACCAAAAAACAGCGTAGTAACTGGAGATTTTCTCCCATAGTAACAGCAATACACACAGTAGAGAAAATTACTATCTACTTGATTCTCCCAATAAATTCTTAAAATAAGCTCTGTGTCCCTAACCCTATGTCCAGTGTGAAAGAAAAAGTGGGTAGATAAGTATATGAACAGCCATTGTAATTTTTCCAACCTTGACCACTAGAGTATACATTGGTGTTTCTTCTGAAAAACTGGCAAATCCATAAGCAGGTGATGTGTGAACCCAAGTCCAACAAAACTCCTTTCATTTATGTCTGTCTGGGAAATCGTGTTCTAGGGCTGTCTGCTTTCTCACTTCCAATTCTGTCCATGGAAATTTCTCTTTGTGGATTTTACTTTTTAAAATATGATTCACATTTCTTCCCATTTGATCATACTGACAACTTTGTGTTTTCACAGATCAATAAAACTTTATTGATTCTTATTCAGACTGCAACATGTACCAAGACAACAACCTTCAGCAAACAAGCAAGACCCTTCAAACATGGTTTGAAGCATAATTTAAGACAAATCCCTTTGTTCTATCGAAGCTCTGTCATCATCACAAAATTGTTTCCCCTTTGCCCTTTGGATAAATTTTGATTTACCAGTACCTACTTTTAAAGCCAAGTGTAGAACACAAAATTAAATAAAACACTGGTGCCAAGTTACTATGCATCAATGCCAATTGTTAAAAATTCTTTTAATCTCAGTTTTCAACTTGATCCATATGTAAGGCAGCATTAAATTACTGATTGCTCTCACTTTTAGAGGGACTGTAAACTCACACCCTGACCACCCACAGTTCCACACCTCCCATCACAACACAGCCAGCATTTTTGCAATCCTGTTCTTTGGTGACCTGCATATCCAAAATACAGCCTGTCACCACAGTCACCAGGCTTTGGGCACATAATGCTTTAGGCAGTGCCACTGTGAAAACACTGTGACTAGAAAGCCCAATAAAACTTATATTTTTATCACAGTTTGCAACAGAAAATTGAACTGGAATTCTACAGACATTATGTTGCCAAATTTTAAAAGCCATGACAGAGATGACACAGCATTCTCAGAGTCTGGATGTGTGTTGGGGGTGGTGAGATGGGGGCTTGTTTGGTGTTTTTAATTTTTTAATTGAAACATGGGGAAATGACGAGGGCTGCTCTAAGATTCTACATAGATTTTGACAAAGCCCTGTGGAATGATATCTCTTCTTTTCTTTAGCTATTGATGCTTATTCAGCTTGTGTCACACTTACACCTCTATCAAACTCCTGCTAGGTCAGTTAAACACAGACTTTTTTTCTTGGATTTAGAAGAATGCTCTTGAATCCCATCTTGGAAGAGCTGTTTTTTTCTCCCCTATTAAATGTACATCATCATCAAGGAATGCTCTTCAGCATCAAGGATGGACCACTTTTCCTTCTTGCCTAGCCACATATTTGATTCACTGTTTCATATATTAAAACCAAAATATCCTACCATCTGGGGAAGAGTTATCAAAAACATTCAGAAAATGAAGAGAGTTCCATTTCTCATCTGCATCTGCAGGAGCTTTAACAACTAAAACTTTCCAAACTACAGGTTTCCCATTTCAGCTACATCTCACGTGTCCTCTCTGGAAAGCTACCAAGAGCTGCAAATCATGAGGTTTTGCATAGAGTGTATCTTTAAAAATCTAAAAAAATTCAAATTGTAAGGTACCTTTCCTATCAGCAATTACATTTTGATTACCTATTTTAAAACCCAACGCAATATAATTATTATCCCTTGACTTATCTTTCAAAGGCCCAATATTTGATGAATGAAAATTCCCAACTAATTTTGTCTATTTGAATAACAATTAGGCTAATAGTTTGTGAATCCTTGTGTAAGCCATTTGAGTAAGTTTGCCTTACAGTTCCAATTGAGCTTTCGCAGATTCTTTCCCAGGTCTACTAGCCAAGTCTTACTAATATACAAGAAAAAGTAATGAGACTGATTTGGTCAGTCAAATGGACTGATTTGTTTGTCAAAACAAACAAATTCCTTTTGCCATGCAAACCTTAATTCTTTATCTGGTTGAAGGACTTCCACTAACATGCTCCATTAAGAATGTTTGTGACAGCTGTATTCAATTTTTTGACACCATCACTATCAATCTGAACTGTTTCCATTAAACTCGTACTGTTTGTTTTAGCTTGTAAAATAAATAGCTTTAAATAATTCAAAACAAAAGCGAACACGGATAATACATCTTTTTACTGTCATAGGTATTAAAGCATTTTGTGACAACAAGGTCATCTTGTGTTTGCAAAGATGCATGTCTCTATACTACTGCAAGTGATTCAGACAGCACAGCTTACTTAGGATCTATTTTATCTTCATTAGACATTTTGAACTGCTAGTCAGACAGTTATTCATTCTGAACATATGCAGGACTTCTGGAAGGTAGGTTACAGGATGACCAAAAAGTCCTGAAATGAAGTGTTTTATATCATGAAACTGAGGAAGAGAAAAAGGGAAAATGGCACTGAACCTCGCTTAAGTGGATTTGAGACACAAAGGTGTGTATTTCTGAGGAGCAGCCCAGTGATGCGAGGCAGTTCTGGCAAGTAGGGCATGCATAGCATTTGCATAACCATTGAGGTAGACTTAGAACACGTAATTCCTGAAGAATCTATCACACCCCATGCTCTGGCTGACACTGCAGATAGCCCAGCTCCAGAGAGTTCCATGATGTGCAATAAGCAGAGCTGGAAAGCTATGCGGATGCCAGAGCCTACAAATGGCCACACCTTTAGCTGGCATGCCAAGAATGGAGAAAAGACAAAAGGAGTAAGTTAAGACAGAAATAAAAGTAGACCAGCTATCTGGGGAGACCATGAGACTTTGCAGGTCATGATTTGAAAGGAACAAATTCCCTTGCTTTCCTATATGACGGATGTCTCTGATGCAAAAGGAGTGGCAATGGTGGAGGTAAAACTGTGACTGGAGTCTCCAGTCTACTGATACCCATAATATGAATGATTTTTGTATACTGGGCATCACATTAACAGGCACTGCATATGAGGAAGAATGTGCTATACTGAAAACCAGAAGCTCTGAAACGTGTAATTAAAAATGTCTTTGCCTTTGGAGTCCAAATAGCATAATTTTATATCAATTATGGATATTTTAAAAAATTTAATTATTTTCTTACTATTCTTAGTGCTATTAAATGATCTACCTAAAGGAAGGGGAGTAATGGAAATCATGCACTACTGATGCTCCACAGAAATTCTGGTATACTAAGATTAGGTGATGCAATATAGACTTTAAATATCTATTCATTCCTAAAATATTTATATTGAAAGACTGACAGGTCCAAAATTTAATATTTTAATTCACAGAGGAATTGGAGACAGCCAAATTTTTATCAGTAACAGAACTGTCTGAAAAATCCTAATAATTCTCCATTCACTTGAGCTTATTCTAGACAATATATTATTTTTATAAGTTCCCTTTTTAGAAGACAAAATTAATCCCTTTGGCTGATTTTTGAAATTTGTTATATTATGACAGAATAGTTATCCAAAAATAACAACAGTCAATGACTGAATCTTTTATATTTTACCACAGATATATATAACCCATCATGAGACAACCACTTAATCTGAGCAATAGTGTCACTATCAGTAAAGATATATAGAGAGATCCTGCATGTTTTTAAAACACAATGCACGGGCATACATCAACTATAGTTAGTATAATTTCATATAGTAAAAGAATAAATTATTGATTACTGGAATTAATGGAATATGTTCTATCCACATGGACATGCTGATATTAATTGATTCCAAAATAGGATGACCTTAAAATGGTGAAGGGCTTCTTTAAATTAGACCCATATCCATTGTTGTCTTTCAGGTTTTATCTTGAAACATCAGCTTTAAAATTATGGGGATTAACTTTGTGTGTGTATATGCTTTTATATTTATAGTTAACACTATCGAGACAAACATTAAATAGCCTCAGGCATTGACTGAAATTTATCCTTTATTGTCTTTGCAAGTCATTATGTTCAAGCTCCACCATCACTTTGGGAAGCAAACCCATAAAATATCTATGCCTGTTCAATTTGCCCCGCGCAATTACAGAACATTATATTACCATTAAATTATTTTTTTAAAAAAGCGTTCAGTCTAATTACAGTTGAACTGTTAT
The DNA here is from genome assembly GCF_000277835.1 of Geospiza fortis. Classification (NCBI taxonomy): domain Eukaryota; kingdom Metazoa; phylum Chordata; class Aves; order Passeriformes; family Thraupidae; genus Geospiza; species Geospiza fortis. The sequence continues at coordinate 186,440 of NW_005054467.1, forward strand.
TTTGACTTGCTATGTTCTAATGGTGTGTTTATTAATTTACAAGAACAGCTTCCATTTCATTGCTCCCCAACGCTTCAAAGATAAACATTAATTCAAGTAAAAAAAAAAATCTAGAATTTTAAACATTCTAATATTTTCTATTAAGTCAGTGCACAACTTCCTTTGCAAAAGACCTGCCCATTTCCTTCCCACACTGTGCAATCTCACATGTTTACATCTCTGAAGCTAGCATCTATCCTCTTCTCTTCAGCAGCTGTGAAATAGATTGCACCTTTGATCTCACTGCAGATAACTGTCATTCCCAACAGATACTGACATATGAACCTTTTCAAAGTTATGTTTGTTGTTTGTCTCATGTAAAAAAAAAATTAATTACAGTTTGTTAAAGCCAAGGCATTAATGACACTGACCACATTTCACAATAACATTACCTTTTATTAGAGATCTTATTTTACATATCCCCATAAGATATAAAACCTTCCAAGAGAAAATATCAAAAACCTTCAGCTGAAATCAGTTTGTTTCAGATAATATGAGCAAATAAACCAAAGAAAATTAAGAGAAAGGAATGTAAAAAAACCCCAAACCATAAAATCAGAACAGGTACAACTCTTGCATGGAAAGTAATTACAAGGTTTCAAACCATTTCTTACACAGCATTGTACTTAAAATCATACTGGCAAGGTAAAGATGCTTGCTTCTCTTAACCAATAGCTCCAAACCCAGCAGCTATAAAAACAGAAAAAAACCCCAAAATAATAAAATTCAATTATATGGCCAATTCACAAAGAAACGACATAAGAATTCATTAAGACTTGTGCAAAACAAAAATCCAACAAAAACACTACCCAAGGAAAACACAACCTCATTGACAGCAACATTCTGAACCAATTCAAGCAAAATTCTTTTTGAGACTTTGACTGGAGTTTTGATTTAGTAAGGGATTTCAGGAAAGGATCTTAAATTGAAGCTGTCATGACACAATAAAAAAAAGCAAAGGAACAAGGATTACATCTGCTGGTTAAGGAAGATTCAGGCACCATGATTGTACAGCTGATGATAAAAGTAAAGAACCAATGCTATAAGAAAAACCTTTCAAAGCAATTCCAAGAGGCAAAATACTTTAAAATTTTATTGCATCAAAATTTTCCTTTTCTGCCTGGCAAAACTGAAACAGTGTTTTGAATGTTTTCCTGCACAGAACACATTAAAGTATCTTAAACATTTTAATTCTGAAGAAGCAACAAAATAAGTGTTATGAGAAATTTCTGCTGGCAAGTCTGCTAAGCTTTCAGCTCCAACGAAAACCAGCATTTTCAAATACTTTTTCTAAGAAGTTACAGTACATGTTTATTGCATGAAAACATCCATTTATTGGATTTATCTGATTCTTCCATTTGTGGTTAGAGATTCCTGTATTCTTGATGTAACTTGCACCAGATCCTACTAAAGTATTCCCATTATTACAAAACACACAGCAGATTGAATTAAGAAAATCTACAATCTCAACAGAGATCCAACCTGTGACAATGCATAAAATCTAAGTATGACTTTCATTATATTTTTAGATAGCCTGTAGCTACATGAAATAATTCGATAGATTTTGATATTTGATATAATTGTTGAACAACAATGATGAAATACAGGAAGCAATATTAGAGCTAGCACATCTTTTTACCAGTTATGATGACTTTTCATGCATTAGTATTGAGGATAAGCAACAGGGTATGGAAAAGTAGAGCACGAGTGAGAGATAGAAGAACGAGCTATGAAAATAAATGACAACTATAAAATGGGATCATACTCAAGTGAATGTTTATATATATTAACTGTAAACAGCAGCTCTACTTAGGGAAATGCTTTCCACACTTGGATGGCTTAAGTACTAAATATGAATTAAAATGGGAAAAAGCAAAGTCTCCATTCTTCAGTAACATGAACACTGGCAATGTAAGTGAGGTTGTAAGTTTGTAAAATGTTGTTTAAAATATAGGCACATGATTTGGAATTAACAGGTCACCACAGTCTGTGACATGCAAGCACATGTTTTGATGGGTTTGCAAACTATATCTTGCTTACTATCAACTCTTTGCATCAAGTCGCAATTTTCTTGAAAGCAGCTGAATTTAGCTTCTACAGTAATTTTTTTTGTTGGTGTTTCATGTTATAACATCATATCAATACATTCAAATAGTCAAAATGTTCAGAATAAGGTAGCACAAACTTGGTGCAGGAGTACATAGATCAGTGTGGCCAGCATTGTCAAATAGGAGATACACAGCTTAAGTATTATATAAACTACCTTTTCCCCGAAAACATTAACATAGACACCAAAATTGTAACAAGACATATCAAAAATAAGGCACATTTATTTTGATATGGTAATATTGAAATAGAAAACTCATTTCAGAGAACACTGGTATCTAAATGAGTTTTATAAAAAATCTTGTATTCATGATAATTATGGACATTTCTCATCATGGTAATGGAATAATTGCACATATCCCAGTGTGTCAAGTAACAAAATGGGAGTTTTATTAAACAATTCCATTGCAAAATTACTTTGTAGGTTCAGGTTTTTCTATTTACATAACTCAGGTGAATGGTAGAAGTATTAAAATCTACCATCACTTATCACAAGTACTGCAGGCTTTCATTTTACCACAATTAATAATCCCCTTTGTGTTGAATAAACTGAAATTAATTGCAGAATAAATTGAGATTATTGTCATTTATATAAATGATTGCAAATATTTGGACATTAGCTACTACACAGGAACATTTTATTCCATTTTTTTTTTCCAAGCTGCATCAGGACTTTTTACACTGAGTTATTCAGACATAAATTCATCAATAATCAGGAAAAGAAGGCTGTTTAAAATCTAATCCCCTGTTTATGAAAATTAAAACACCAGAAACATCATTAATTAGCATTTAACCTGAGATTTAATCTGTTGAGAGGTTAACATCCATAGAAATCTCTTCACTTGTTTATTAACTGATAATGATGCTGCCATTTTATGGGGGAAAAAATCCGAACCAAAAAAAAAGTTGCTTGCAACATGGCTTTTCATTGTGTTGGTCAAAACCAAAAGAAATTATAGAATGCATCTTTTTCTCACAGTATCCAGAAGCTGGAATAACATTAATGTGCCTCTTATTGCACATGAAACTCAGAGGAGATACAATTGCAGATTCTTCTTTTTCTGAGTATTAAAGCAGGACTTCATCTCAGCCGAATCCGGAACGTATTTATCTCCATAGAACTCATATTTATTTCACTTATATTTCTGGCATCTGGAGGTGAATGCATCAAAGATAAAGATGTGGGTGTAAGACTTTCCACTCTGAATTTGCTAAAGAGTTTATGCACCTTTATCTGGAGGGAAAAAGAAAACCAAAAAACTACATTTAGAAAAAGCAGTAAATACCATAAAATTGTACAGTTCCTTGCAGGAACCAGAAATTCTCATGCCAAAGATTTTGAATATTTTTAAATGTCATGGATTAAATTCTGTGCAATAATTTAGATCCTTTTAGACAGTAGTCACTCACTACGTTTCAATGTAATTTAATTAGTATATTCAAAATTACTAGAAATATTTGGATTTGAACTCTTCTTGTTTCCAAATAAAATGGCATTTACTCTTCCACCCAAAAGAAAATCCCAAACTTATTTTAAAATGTTATTTAAAAATTCCTACAGATTAATAACCATACCTTTCCCTGAGTGGTAGAACAGAGCAGACCCGTGTCTCTGTTTGAAAATTTACAATCAAATCCCTTTCTGTGAAGAATCAGAGCAGCTTCATCAGATGGTTTGGTATCTACCTACAAACAAACACTACAGAATATTACTCACAAAATATCAGTCAGGAAGACATTTTAGGACACAAAAAAAATCATCCTTATCATACAGCAGATAGAGACATTTACACCTTAAAAATGTTCAGCCTAGATTGAACAGTTGTGTCTTTTTTAAAAATTTTATACAGCTAAACATAGAAAGAAGTAAATGGTAAAGAGTTGAAACATATAATGCACTGCAGAATATAAGTCATTGAATTTAAAGGTCATCAGATGCACATGTACTCATGACTCACGACTGAAGCATGGCTATCATACCTGTATTAAATGGCTCCCCACAAAAATTATATGGCAAAACAGAAAACAAACTAGAAATCTTATGTTAACTGCAATACTCAGTTCTACTAATTCAATGGCATTATGTTGAACAAACTTTCATACAGCAAAAATGCTCTCTAGCTCAGCTTAAGGTGTCCAGAAAAATGTACACTGAGACCCACACATGAAAAAAAAGTTATGTTTATCTCTAAGATATTCAGTGCTTTTGAGCCTCATGAGACATTATAGAGTAAGCTGCTCCACACCCTTCCCTAGTTCCATTACCCTCCCCTGGACATGTTCCAGCCCCTCAATATCTTTCTTGTGGCTGTACCCCTAAACTCACTGTAGTCACTTATTTAATATAATACATTACTTTATTTCTTTAATTATTGCTATTTTACATTCTTCTGCTCTTAATCTTATTATATATATAATAAGAGCATAAAAACGATGGTTCTATCCAAAGCCATGCCAGTTCTTCAGGCTATTTTTCTCTTATTTATTTCTGGTTTACTTACTCTTATACTGGTGCTTTTTCACAAAAGCATCAGCCATGAGTAAAGTTCATTTCTGGTACTTCAGAATGCATCTATTGCTTGGAGAAAGCAATGCCAACAAGCATTAGGCCCTCTGTGATGCATTAGCTCCTGAAGGTGTACCAAACAAAAGGTCTTAATCTAACAGACCCAAATTTCTTTTCATAAAGGTAAAAATGGATCAGCTTGTACCAGCTTCTTTGAAACGCAGCATGACAAAGAATCAAAGTACAAAAAATTCATAGTATAAAGTACTCATTCATATAATATAAAAACTATAAACTTTATGGGTTTAGGTTCCTCACATAAAATAGTAAAAATCTATTACATAGTATTTGGAGTTGAAATTGCATACTTTTTAGTAAAACAGTAACAGTTAGAAATTTTACATAGTTTACAAATCACAAATAAAACTCTGCTTGAAAAGATTTTGTGAACAATGGCTTATAACCACCTAAAATCAACTTTATAATTTATGAATAATGCCTACATTCAGTATTTATTAACATTGATGGCTAAATAAGTTCTTGTCCTGTTTACTGAAACAGCAGCACGACTTTCTAAATGAAGTGAGGTAATAGCTGTGACATTTTCCCCCTCCTACTATGAAACACCTCACTTGATTTTCATTGTCACTGATGTGACAGTTGCACTTAAAAGTAGATATTTTTATGCACACAAAATAATACTGTCTCCTTAAACATCAGATTAGGGAAACATTAAAATTCATACTGAAAAAGCCTGACTTCCTATGGGGTAAATTAATGTTAGAAATGACAAGCCAGTAATGGGTATCAACACTTCCTCTAATTCACTTAAATTATCTTCTAGTAATCTGCATAAAAAATGCATGCATGCATTTCAAATGATGGCATGAATATTTCATCTCCCAATTTTTTAGAATTAAATATTATCCTTATTAAGATTCAAAAGATTTAAAACAAAAAGGTAACACACAATTAATGATACCCTGAGTAAAAGTGTTTTGGCCAGTATAAATATCTATGATTTAGTACTCCACCTTCTAACACGCAAATATTTTTTTACCTCTGTAAAAAAATAAAGCTGTTCTAACCCATTATCAAAGCAGGTGAAAGATTAAGTTGTCACAGCCTCCACACCTACTTTAACTTACCTGTTCTTATATCATCACTATGCAAATTAGATTCAATATGTTTAAGGTTTATGAATGTCTGAGCAAGGATGAACTTAATTTATACCAAATACACCTTCTAAACATGACTATGCTAACTGCATGAAAACCTGTAACAATCTCCTCAATTTTCAACAAGTTACAACATTCTTAACATTGTAAAACTTCACAGCATTGATATTCAACAAAAAAGCCCTAAAGACTGTGCTATTAAATCTCTAACAAGCTTTCTTAGAAGAGATGTCAAAGTTTGATTTGATTCTGATCTCTGAGAATTAAAATGTGACCTTAAAAGAAAATAAAGAAAAAAAATTAATTGTTAGGCTTTCTCATAACCAGTATCCCAGGGCAATGCTTCTAAAATTTTGATGAGAAAGAGAAAGCATTTAAACTCTTTTAAAATTCAATTACTGTAAGCTAATAGACACACACTGAAAAGTTTAGGCAACACGGCAAATTTATGTGTTTATGCTTAGTAAAAAGGGACAAATCTACTGTGCTCTAGATCTTGAATCCCAGTTTATTTACATAAGGTAAAATACCTGTATTCTGAAAAGCTGGAGTTCTGTTAAGAAAAAAATCTTTAACTGTTGTAATCCCAATGGATTGGACTCTTCCATGACAAGATGAGATGTCTTACAACAAAAACAATATTCTTTCTGATTTCTACCTTAAATCTTAACAATTATTTTAATTTGGTATCCTCTTCTCTGTCATTTTAATGGATTATGGAAAATCAACTTCAACAGTTTAAGCAATGGAGAGGCATAAATTTCTGGGAAAAAATTCATTGTGTCAATTAGCCAGAATTATGTCACTTGTCATTCAAATTCTTGGAAGCAAGAGAATGGAAGCAGAAAATGAGGAGAGATTTACAGAATTATTTGCATGGCATAGCAGCATTTTTGCTGTGGGGAAGAAGGACATTCTGTATCTCTATGACTGCTGCAAGCTCTCATTTTGAAGCAGGCCCATTAATGCTGCAGGCTCAAGAGCCGTGGATCAGTAACCAATGAAACATACAGCTGTGGACAGAGAAGAGATCACAGCCTCAAACATTCCTGTATCAGCTGGGACAGCGGGGCCTCAACAGCCCAGATAAAACCAGAGAATCCACTCAGAAGTAGCAACACTGAATTCTGAAAGCGGGCACTGAGCAAGCCTGTCTTTTCACAGCTTTCATATACAGACCATACAAACCAGGGGATGGGATTTACACCTCAAAAAGAGAGGGAAGATGCTCATGAAGGTCTGCCCCTGAAGTTGGTATGTTGAAGTAAACCTGCAATGCTGACCTGGTTGAAGTAAATAAAAATATACACAGCGAAGTATGGAATATTCACTTCATGTGAAGATTTAATTTAGCATCAAGGTATTCCTAACTTTTCAAGGGCACAAGACCCATAAAATCAAGAAATCTTCCACTGTGAAATTCAGAATAAGAATCAGCCACAGCTGAAGGGCCTTACACAAGATTGAGCTACTTACACAGAAAGCATGAGAAAGCAAACATTGTTTAAAATAGAGATTAAAACAGAATGAAGATCAGATTAAACAGAATATAATCTCATGTTAATACAGACAAAACCAGCCATCATGGAGACTCTAGAGGAAAAGGGACAAATAGTTTGTATCTAACTATGCCAGAATTAAAAAGGGATTGCACTGTGCTAGCAGCACTGGTGAACAGCCCTGCAATGCAACATAAAGTTAACACAATCACATTTTAAAAGGAGCTGGAAAACTGAAAAGAATTTATAGAACAGTTGGCAGGAAAATAATGCAAAATGAATTCCAGTCCCTCATTTAATCAAAGGGAAAATTACATTGTGGTGGTTACACACCTTTCTTTCCTTTGAAGGAGAAAAACACTGAGTACAGAAGAGCTTTTTTTTGTTTCAATTTTTTGTTAGTATTTTGTTTGTTAGTTTGTTTTTTTGGTGTTGGCTAGATGTTTGGGTTTTGTTTGTTTGGTTTGGTTTTGGTTTCCTTACCAGAGAATATTTTCACAGGAACCAATCATGAGATGCTGTTAGAATAGCTAAATTAGATCTTGTAACTAAGCTTAAAAACATTTTAACAATAAATTTTGGGTTAAAACTATATTCTTTATCAAAAACATACTCAGAACAAACTCTAATGACCTTAAATTTAATTCTTCTAGTATAGAAAAGGCTGAGGCATATGAATGGTTCTCTCTTAAACTTTGGGAACTTATTGAAAAGAACCCCCTCCAGAGAAAGAATCTTGCATTATGTGTGCTAATATGTTGTGAAAAAACACAATCCCTTCATTTCTTGTTATTCAAACAGACACAAGTCTCCAGTTCTTGCAGAATTAAGAAAAGCTCATCATCACGCTGCAGTTTATCATGCCATATTAACCTGCTCACAAAGTACTTTACAAGAATAGATTATTTTACTATATCAATAAGCAACATCATATGGTTGCAAAAATCAGTGGTTTGACCTTACCTTTGCTTGGATTGTCCTCAGATTGACTATATGCATGTCACAAGGCATGGACGACATCAGTGGAGCAAAAGTACTTATCAGCTCTGGGACACCTGAATCTGTGTTTGTTGTCATTGGAATTACAGGATGATTTAAGAAGAGAGAAGTCATATGGCTAAGAAGTGATGGAAAACTGACTGGTGCCTTCTCTTCATTCTGCAAAATACAAAAGAATGATTCAAGTTAACACACTAACATGTCTAAATTTTGAAATTCACTTACTTCATACTTCCAGTAATTACACAGAAAATTTTAATTTCTACACTGCCCATTCAACCACTTTTGAAAAATTTTGGTCATCCACTAGTTTTCTTCTATTGATAGATATACTTGCTGTTTTTATGAACAATAATCTTTTAAAATTATGATGACACCTAATTTTACAAAATCCCTCGTGCTTCTGTGTTAGCCCTTGATGTTTGAACAATACAGTTTGGAAAAAAGAAATTAGTTACTACTTCAGAAATTTGCTCCCATTTATTCAGTAGCTCTTTGTCTATGGAGAGGCAGACAGCCTTTTGCAGGCCTCCTTTTCCACATTATTTTATGACCTGTATTTCTTGCTTTCTCCAACTTGTATCCCAAATCCCTCTTTCTATTTTAAATCTATTTCTCTCAAACTATTGCTGGAAGAAATAGCAGCTAGCATCTTTGTCTTGGACTGCATTGCAAAAGATTTCTTCCAGAAATTTTACTTCAACGTCATGCCAGTAGGAACCAAAGGTATTTTATCGAATATTTTACAACTATTGTACATTCCAAAGTTTCATATCTGCATTGTTTTTACTTGGCTGCAGAGGTTGCCTTACAAACCTGAGATAACCAAATCTTACATATTCACAACAACCAGTTAAAGCTCCAGAGAAGCCGAGAAAAGAAAAGAAAAGAACTTTAAACTGGCAATTTCTATTTTAGAATGTCAGCGAAGACAAGAGTAGAAATGGAAGTGAAAACTTCTTTTGCTTTTATTTTTGCCTTGCATTCTTAATCAGATGAATCCGCGCTTGTTGGTGATATTTAGCAAAAACTTTGTGGAAAGTTTATTGAAAATATAGTATCTTAAGCACTGATACATTACATTTGCATTTTATGATAGGCTGGAAACATCGAAATAAAAAACAAATGGGAGACACTTAAAGCAAAGGGGAAGATTATTTTTCAGCCTATAACAGAAAACCATAACAGTAATTTCTGTCTTGGGGTGTGTTTGCATGTATGCATATTTATTTCTATTTCTGCAGTAGCACGAAATACAGCTGACAGTGAAGAATCTGAAAATATTCCAGGCCCAAATCAATGAAAGATGGTAATTTCTGTTTTATTCTTGGTGCTTTCCTTAGTAATAAATAACACTCTGGCTCTTTGGTATCTACTAAGCATTGAGGCTTAGAATTTTTAAGAATCTATTATAACCTCCAAATGATAAAAGTGGATTGTTGCAAAGGATTGCTCCTCCACGTGTGTCATTGCATTTATTTCTATTGAATTCCATCTATCATCTCATGGCATCTTTAATCAGTACTGAGTCTTCTAATTCCTCAATTTAGCCTTGATTTTTTTTCACTACCTTGAAAAGTTCAGTATCATTGGCAGCCTTCATTGCCATGATTTTCTTCTATTCTAATTACAGTATGAGCAATCTTGCTCTATGCACAGCTTAATAGAAAAGTCTTCCATTCAAGTGCCTATACACAGGGAAAATGTGCAGATCCATGTTATTTCAAAGAAGAGTTCATTTTCTCACCCCAAAAGGAACACTGTTCACTCTGTTGCCATAGAAGTGCTAAAGTCAGTCAAAACATTTAATTGCCATTCACTTTCTCATGTTTCACCTTTTTTTTTCCCCATGTAAAGTAAGTTGATTGCTTGCATCTGAAAACTTAAAATGAGGTCTTCTAAAACGTCTTACAAATCACTCATGAATCAGAAAAATAATCTATTCATCCTTTTACACTATTTAAAACAAAATATTGTAGATAAGCACAGCCTTGAAGGACTGGCAAATGCTAGATCCAGAACTGATTCACCGCGGCTCATTTTTGCTCTCACTGTTGTCTAAATGTCATATCACCAGCTGGAACATTGTTCTCATGCATTATCCACTTTGGAACTAAGACTTAGGTGGAGATTTTATATTGAATCTTGTATTCCCACATCTGGAACGACAGTCAGTTCTGGATGGTTGCACCAGCAGAAAAAGTGCAGTCGTTCCCTGAATCTGTGTAACAGCAGTGGGAATGGAGCATACAGAGGGTGTCAAAAGCTGCCAGGCGACCAAGGGAAAAAGTGTTTTGCAAGCATGGTGAAGACAATGCTTTCACAGAAGACTGGGAGGGGACTCTTCAAATCACACTGTCCCCTAGGTACATCACAATCATTTAAGGGCTGGAGTATGTCTTTTCCCTCAAGTCTAGTGATCCAGAATTTAAACAGGACTGTCTGGAAACAGAGATGAGAAGGGTTTGCACACACACAATGTAATGGGAAGAATATTTACTCTATGCACAACTTCACCATGTGGATGGCTTTCGGCAGTGCCCTGCTGATGCGCATCAAAAGATCTAGTCCCACAATTTCCATCTAATTGAAGTATTGCTCTCTCAAAAGTGACATCATTTCCTCAATTTCCATGGCAGCATTTATCACTCAAAGTGTGAGCGGAACGCCTCTGGCTGCCTTACAAACATTAAGTACTGGCAAGGATCTGATGAATGCCAGATGATGTGCTGGCTTAATGAGCTCAAACCAAAGCATATACTGCATTTTTAACGATCCACATACAGTTATCCAGTTGGAAACTGTGTTGACACACAACCCTTTGAATGACTGTGCAGTAAACATAAATGGAGCCTCATTTAGGTTCTTCCTCTGTCATCAAAAGTAAGGTGAATAATTCTAAATTTTCAGTTTTGAGGAGACACAAACTATAATCGAATATAGTATTAGATCACAATTTGCAACAAGTTTCAAGAATACCTTCATCTATAAAAAGTGCCTTTACATCAGAAATGAGCTGTTTTATTGATACTCACAGAAATAATTGAAAGGCTTGTGTTGGAAAGGAACTTAAAGGTCAACTTGTTCCAACCCCTCTGCCACAGGCAGGGATGCCACCTACCACATCAGGTTACTCAGGGTACCATCCAACATGGCCTTGAACACTTCCAGGGACGGGTGATGGGGACGAATATGATTTTTATTTATGTGTTATGCATGAGCTGAAGGATTCCTATTGGGGCTGTACACATGCTGGCAGCCCTGTCCCTGGGAAAGCTTTGCCTGGCAGCTGGTCAGGGCAGAGAAGCTTCCACGACTGGGCTGTAAGCGATCCCCCACCACTTGCCGGTGGGGCAGATGGCCATAACCCTGGGAAAAAATGCCAGGGAAATCGGGCTGTGGGAGGGACTTCAGCACATACAAGCAGGTAATGCGACATAAAGGGACACGGGACTCGGAGGGATCAGGGGTTCACTCAGAGGGTCAGCTTGACCACCTCCCCTCCCTCTCCTTCTCCTGCCTGTTCATGGCTTCCCTGCCTGCACCTGCTCTGCCCTGCCTCACCCTTCCCACAAACCAGCTCGGTGCTGTGTCCGCTGTTCCCTGACACTGCCGCTCCTGCGCTGCCACTGCCTCTGGGAAAAGCCACTCTGCCTCCGAGACTCAGAGGGTTTTCTGCCAAGTGTTTAAATTAACTAACTAAGGTCCTTAATTAGAGGGGGAAAATGCTAATTAGACTCTTCAGAAATCGTTTTGTAATTGAACAGAAGAAATCAATGGAAAATTCTGTAGAGAAGAAAGTAAAGCTGAAGGAGTTGATAATTGGACACCAATTTAGTTAATGGAGAACGAATGAACTTTTCAATGCAGATAAGTAATCTAAAATTTCCCAAATAAAACCAAGAAAAGGAAACTGAGGCAGACAGTTTATCAAGTCACATTATCTTATCCTCCTCCAGAGTCTTCTCTGCAGTGACAACATCCCCAAAAAAACCTTAATCATAACAGTAAACCCCCACTGGCATACACGCTACTTAATCTAACATGCTGAAATGTGGATGCTGACTCAGTGTGTAAGAACAATGAAATACAATCTGGAAACAGGTATAATTCTGGGCCTGCTAAATCAAGGGATGGAGACTAAAACAGTCTGATACCAAACCACTTGGATTATTGCTGGAAATAAAAAGTTTCTCATTCTCTTTCATGTGTCAAGAAACAATTTTTATCAACTTTCTCTCTGACAGGTTCAGAAAACCAATGGGCAGCACTCATCAAAGGGGAATGTTTCTAGACTGAAAAATCTAACCTGTGGAGCAAAAACGCTTTTCAGAGCATCTTTATTACCAAAGAATATGGAGAAAATATTTTAAAATATCTTAATCATAAACTAACAAATGACAGCAATCAAGAATGTAAATCAAAGAATTCCAAAGACAAATACAGGGTAAAGCAATTATTTCTTTCTGTACAATTCAAAGACTGACAATCCATCAGTATGTTTGACATGATGCTGCTTCTATATGAGAAATTGATTCTGTAATACAGCGCTAGGCTGCTCATAGGTGAGAAACAAACAGCAGACAATATCACTGATGATGTGAATAACAGGTTTACAACACATGACAAAAATAAGTGACAGTTAAGGGCAGATGCCTAAGTTTTAAAATTACTTACATTTTTCACCAAATGCAAGCAGCTTGAATCCTTAACTACAGTGGTTCCTTATTTGTGGAAGGTGGAGTTTAAGCAGGAAGGAGTGAGAAATACACACAGTGCTCTATACGTACATTGCCCTAAGAAGGCTCACAACTTAGAAGAGAAATTCAGGTTTTGTTTCAGACTGACCCTAATCTAGTTCATTCAGTTGACATCAAATAGTAAAGGGCTTCAACTTAAGTTACAGGCTTTGCATGCAAGACTGCCTGGCTGTTATCTCACCAAGTGAAAATCAGACGTTCTTGCTTTAAATTCATTCAAAGTTGCACACTGTAATACAGAAAGAATAATCAAAGTCTGACAAGTTCTGAAAGTCTTCCAGATATGGATGATTCATTCCCTTTCGTCTGAGGTTGATACCTGGAGCTGGATTTTTGCATGCCTGTAACAACTCCTAGTGATTTTCAGAAGGAAAGAAGAAAGATGATGGGTCTTACACCTCTAATACAACAAACAGCAATTAATGATCGACATAAGTTGGGTTAATTCTTCTGAGCTGAATAATTCCTTTTCAGTGTCCAAGAGTGCAAGGTAAAGTAAACATCTGTCAAAGAAAACAGTGACCAAGACTTCAAGCAGCTTTGAAAATGACTGGTGATTGCAGAGGAAATTTTGCATGGGAATCAAATAAGGTGATAGGAAGATCTCTGTGCTGTGGGATTCAGAACATCTAAGACCTCAAAGCTGCACAAAAATCTTCAGCAGAATAATCTTCAGGTAATCTATGAAGCTAAAAAACCAGGCTTAGACCCATTAGACTTTTAGGAAAGTGTGGGTAAGTTGCAACCAGAAATAACAGTCATTAATGTGAGTACTGAACAGGCAAATTCCAGGAATCTTAAAAAGACTATAAACAAGGATACTGATGCCAGATTATTTTCTGCTAAATCAGAGAATTTGGCTTTCCTGAAATGCTGGGGGCAAAAATACAGATATATATATATAAAGATTTGAATTGTTTGCATACATATTTTTGTCTACACTTAAAAATCCATCATGTCACACTTTTGCACATCAAAGCATATTTTTCTTTTTGCAATAGGTTTCAAGTCCTTTAACTGAGAACTAAGGTCTGGAGTGCTTAGGGTCTTTCAATAGCTATTGAAGTGACCAGCAAAAGACAACCCATGAGAGCAGAGTAAATCTAATTTAATTCTTTACCCCAGGGAATGGAAAATTTTCTATCAATTCACCTGGTCATTGCTAATGAAAATGCATTGGAAATGCATGTCTGCTGCACTAGCTGAAAGGGGCTCCTGGAGGCTGATTATAGAAGAAATGAAAATTCTGAGGCATCATAAAATATCCACAAGGGTGTTGGCTCAGTGACTCTAAAATCACCACATATTTTCTGTACCAATCCTTAGCTGACACTAAAACTACAGATGAGAAACCTGGGATTGCTGAAGCTAACCAAATCCAGGGAAACCTGCATCCACAGGAGGAATTTTTCCCAGTCTGCTATAGCCAAACTTGATCATGGCCAACAAGTGGTGATTCCTCTCACTCCAGGCTGATAGATGGGAGCCTGCCATGGTTCTGCTCCTCCAAGACCATGCAGGAGTAAGGAAGAGCATTATTTCTGTTAGGCATATATGGAAACACATAGCCATGCCTACATGTGAGTAGAGACAGCACTTTTGCCAGAACCTACATGAGTAGAGCACTCGGGAAACAGAAGTAGAACAACAATCCAAACCTGATTGTGCCCTCCAACTGACCAGGTCTGAAGTTCAAGACCTTGATGCTCTTGATTCACAAGAACACTCAACAGCCACTGATACCTCAGTGTGGACTTTTAGCCCTTCTGATCTCCAGGTCTGGACCTTAGGCTTCCTAATGATTCACCAGGTCAGACTTCATCTTCTTCCAGGAGCTGGCCTGTGACCTGTTAGCTTGCAGTTTGCTGTCTACAGGCACACACAGAAAATAGAGGTCTTGCCAGCAACTGGAAGCCAGTTGTACTGGTCCCTCAGTCCAATAGTGTATCTCTCTCCAATAGTTGTCACACACATCACACACACCACTCACTCTGTTTCCCAGTCTTACCTGAAGATGGCTAATGGCTCACACAGATTCAGAAAAGGTTGGGCTGCACAGAAATCAGATGTAATAATCTAGAATCAGCTGTGGTGGTCAAGCACTGGACTTCATCAGAGCCTTTTATGCACCCTTTACCCTTACTTTTCCCACTTGTTACTCCTCAATCTTTCTCCTTCCCCTCCTGTGTCAGTTCTACTGAACATCCCATAACTAGTCTCTTATTCTACCAAAAAAAAAAAAAAAAAAAAAAAATTAAAAAAAAAAATTTAAAATTCAGAATTTTCTTAGTCCAAGGCAATTTCTGTTGATCCATCTTGTTGGGTTTCACACCAGG
This sequence comes from Geospiza fortis, assembly GCF_000277835.1. Classification (NCBI taxonomy): domain Eukaryota; kingdom Metazoa; phylum Chordata; class Aves; order Passeriformes; family Thraupidae; genus Geospiza; species Geospiza fortis. The sequence continues at coordinate 201,863 of NW_005054467.1, forward strand.
AACAATCTAATTTTCTCCCTTTCATGGTCTCAGGAGCAGCTAGTGCTCCACTGTTCCACCTATCACTGTTCTAAGGTGACTACATTTAGTATAGTTAATGTTCAATCAGGTGCCATAACAGAAATCATGTTCTAGAAAGAGATCATTTGGAGAACATTGCTCACTGGTCTATGGAAGAGTGCAGATGGTAAAGAAAGTATCCAGTCACCATGATCATAAGAACACCACCACAATTACTAAGACTGATAAATAGAGAGCCATCAATATAGCTGGATGAAAGTGATCAGAAAAGTAGATAGACAACGTGCGATGCTTCTTTAGCAATAAAAGTATTTTATACTTCAGTTATAGCCTTTTCTGCCAGTTTTATTTCTTCTATTCTAATTCTCCTTAGAGTTTATCATTTAATAACAACCCAGGAGGAGCAGCTTAATGCCTAAATAAATCCCCCATCCGAGCCTTGGGGAAGGGACCTGGTGCTAGATTTTCCCAGAAGATTGGCAAGATCTTATCCCGTTGCCAATGATGGTAGAAAATAGCAATCAGGAATTTTCTGGAGTTCAGTTTTGATTGAGGAAGTAGTTAAACAACCGATGGTAAGGACAGAAAGTCCACAGTGATACCCGCTAATTTCCAGGCACTGGAACTCTGCTCCTTGTGCAAAGCGGAGGAAATTTGCTGCTGGAGGAACCTTGCATGTACAAGGAGGTTATTCCCAGAGAGTAATTTCATTTGAGAATACAAGAAGAAGACTTGTACACTTTCTCCCTACTTTAGGAAGGATTCTGCCCTGCAGTCAGATCTTGCAGCAGGAATTAACCCTTCCTAGAAGTAGTGATACAGAAAGGTTCAAATTTCAGACCTCAAACAGCACTAGCTCAGATAAGCTCACAAAAGACAATAAAGAGGCCTACCCTCATCCTTTGATGAATTGTATGAGCTACAAGTGGAGAGACCAAGGTTTTATACTATGCATAATACTGAGGTAAATTTCTTTCTAACCACAGCCAGCAGACAGGTACACGCAAATGAAGACAGGTAAAACCAAACCAAGGAAAATAATTCACTGTTGAGATGTACATAATTACATGAAAAAGAACACAAAAGCGACATAGCTGTAGGTCCAGAAACCAGAGGAAGGCAGTCCTCTGTACTATTTGCTCAACCCAAGTGTCAAGTGGCTGCTGCCCTGTTACACGATGAGAATGTTGCATAACAGGAACACAGGGATGGAGCCTGCAGACAAAGCAGTCTTTATTTAATAGCTTTCTGCAACACATCTTTGTCACTGTGTCATAAAAAAAATTTGAAGGAAATTAAGCTGTAAGGTGCCCTGACATAAAAACAATGACAGTGCTTGTCTGAAAACAGATGGTATTTGTAGATAAATAAGGGATGGAAACATTACTCTTGATTTGCAAACACAAAGTTCTTCCATAAGAAATACAGTATGAACTATACAGTGGTAGGAGAAATAATGAATTAAAAGTAGTGTTTTAAGCAAAATTGGAAAGTAACATGTACCTGAATATCTCTTCAAATGAAATACAAAATCAGTGTTCACCCATTAGTCAATACAGGTGGTAAGTCTCTAAAGAAGATCCATAGTATTTTGTGTGAAAACAAGAGGAAAATGTCTTTTTTTTTTCCTTCTGTGGCCACCATAAACCCCCAAAACCCTAACAATTTTATACATATTTGATGAGTTCACTGTGGCACTTACAATTAAAAATTATATTAGAGTATCTGAACTTGTCACACATGGGCTTGAAAAAGCATCTAAATTGTAATAATTAAGCCAATGTCAAATTTCTGCTTTTTTAAAACATCAAGTTAATTACAAGTTAACTATCAGTTTTTAAGGTATGGTTACATGTAGCATAGCAATGCACAGTATAATGTATGCTTTTTGCTACAGCAAGAAACATGCACATGCATTATAAATAAGCACATCAATAAGGAGCAAGATCAACACAATAATCAGACAAAAATGGCTGTATCACCAACCATAAATTTTCAGAAAAAGTGGGCACTTATAGAGATTTAGTAAAAAAAAAAGAGTAGTTGTATGTGGTGGAAGAAAGGCAGTTTGATTATCTCCAACATACTTGTGATTTTATTAACTGTATTATTGTTCCTCTCAACAACCTCACCCAAAAGTAAGAGCCATTTGAGCCACTGAATCCTCTGCTCTCTGCTCAAGCCTAGTCCATAAACCCAGTTATACAAATTAGCTTAGTCAAGACAAGGTATGAAATAGGAGTCTGAAGAAGGAAGTGTTTGCCTGGCATGGCATCTTTTCTCCAGCTACGTCTTTGATGAAATAATATGTTACTACTTCTTTCACTTCTACACTGATATAACATACTGGGATTCAGAAATAAAAGGGTATTAATGATTATTTTTCCAAAATTTACAATAAATATAAAGTAGTCTGTATTTTCAAAAAGACAGAAACATTTACTGTTTTGACAAGTATTAATAAACTGTATTCAGTTTCAGACTCAGCTAAATATTAATCCCTTCAACTTAAAAATGACATGAATTCAGTTCTTCATTAAAAATCTGAAGAAAGAGAAGACAGTCTTAGAAGACTATTCAAAGAGATATTCAAGCTGAAAACTGCTTGCAAGGAGAAAATGAGCATATAAGAAGCATTAGTTACATCTAGAAGAATAAAAATATGTATGTGGAAATTTTATCAAAAATACAGTAAAAAAATCTGAAGCCTAAGGAACATAGCTATCAATAAATGAGTGTAACATAAAGTGAAATGAGATTTCCCCAGCTCTTGCTACAAACACAGGTCCCTTAACAAACAATACTGTCATTGTGAATAAACCTTTAGTATCCATCTTAGAAAAAACAAAACAAAACAAAACAAAAACCCAACAACTAAACAGAAAATATAAACACAAATCCCCCCCCCCAAGTCTCTTCCTTCCCCACAAATACCAAAAAGCTTCAGGAAAACACATCAACCTGAAGTCTTTCTCAGAGACAAAATCTGAATGAGTATTTATGACTGATTAGATGAGTTAGAATTCAAGAGCCAAAACCCAGGTAGTGTTAGGATTAAGAAACTATTACAATAAAGACTGAGTATACCAACGTTTATTAAGAATTACTAGGAATTTCACTCTACCCACTCACTGCACACATGAGTCTTACACTTCAGGACATTTGTTTCATTGGACCCTGCCACTAAAATTTACTGATCAGGGTGGAGTTGGGGAAGGAAAGAAGTATTTTAGAGATATAAATGAAAAGAAATTTTTGGTAGATACTGTGATAATAAAAACTCTCCACAGTAATTTCACTAGTGATGCACAATTATTTTAATTCTTTCTAAACTGCACATGTGACGCTTCACATACTCTCCTTTTATGGGGAAGTTTCACAAAAAGCAGCAAGCATCTGTTCTTCAGAATTGTTTTTGAGAAAAGATAGAATGAAATGTTTTGGAACATACATTAGGAAAAGCTTGCAATGCCAAAGATGTCAGATGGTCAAAACTTTCTCCTCCAGTGGCTCCTGAAGTAAATAATAAAATAGGGCTTGACAACAAAATCAGGGTCAGTGTATGAGTCACACTGTAGCTGATTACATATATAAACTACATATAATTTCACCATAACTTTTTCTGACATGGTTATTTTTAAGCTATTATGACAACTATCTTCTGAATAACTGGGCTAAAAAAAAAGTATGATTGCACATCTAAGAAACAGAAAGAGGATTACTCTTACTTTAACACTGAAATAGTAACATGAATCAGAAAACATTACAAATGTTCAGATACATTTTGAAAAACAAAATTCTAGAACATTCTAAATATATGAAAGGGGAATTCCAGGCGCAGCAACAGGAAGAAAATGTTTCCTTAAAACATCTTGCTTGGCTCCTGGGGCTTGTACATTGGATCAGCACCTCTTGGACTGTGCCTACTCCCCCACAGCTCTAATTCTGCTTTCTGTGAAGTCCCTTCAAGAGTGTAGAAGAATGAATTGCCCTTAAAGTCCTCTGCAGCCATTTAAAACCATTATAATTAGTAGGTAACTGCCCTTCTCCTTTGAAAGATTCTCAGTAACTTGTACAGAAACTTTCAAATCTCTAGGACAGATGATTTCAACAAAGAAAGGGAATTATACTGTTATTCTGCTGAGATGATATCTGACTTGTATCACAAAAAAGTTGGCAAACATATGCAAAGACACATGTAAATACTGCACTAACTACAAAATCCCAGCATTGTTTAGGCTGCCTTTACTCTATCTGAGGTAAATTCAAAATGTTTTCCAATGGAGTCTTTTGGCTTGAAGCAGCAACTGTTCTGAAATTGAATTTGTGGCCAGCCCCACTCAAGGGGGAACTGTGTTACTTATCAGAGCAATCTCAGTGTGTGTGGACCAGTTTCCTTTTAGAAGGAAGTAAACAAGGAGCTCCCCTGGAGGTATGGCACTAAGCACACCCTAGCCCATCACATCTTGATCATGGTCAGAATGGATGACTAACCTTTTATGTCTGTTGTGACAGAAAAACTGAGCAGGGACTGGACTGGAAGCGTTCCAGAGGCGCCTTTTAGCAAGTTGTTTTATGGTTCTGCAGAAAGCACCAAGGCTGCACACAATGTCACTACAAGCACTATGGCACTAACTGATTTGATCTGCTTCTGTTGTTTCAAATTATTTTCTAACGTAAACACAGATTTGCATGTCCAATGACTCTTACTTACCACGCCCACATTCTAATTTAACACAACAAAAATTACCCTAGTTACTAAGGAATTTTTTGGGTGGCAATATAGATGCCTCTGCAGGTTTCCTCTTGCAAGGATGGAGTAACCTGTGCAATGCTTATTGCTGTCACAGTCAGACTGCTGCTGACCTCAGGTTAGCTTGGGTAGCTGCACATCATATTGATAAATGCAGTTAATATGCAGTCTGCATTATACATGATGAGGAACTAGAAAATCATAATGACATGTACAACCTGAAAAAAACTCCACTGTCAATCATTAAATGGTGAAAATTAGCTTTAAGCTTGATATTATCATCCTCTCACAGTGGTTAATGATAGCCATTATAAACCAGAATTAATTCCAATTTATCTGCATATTCATTAGGAGCTTGGTATACAACCTCTCATCTTTAGCTATGCAATGGTTTTAAAATACACTCAGTGCTGTCATCATGATTCTTCCTCAGTACAAAAATGTACTTCTAATTTTGTCCTTCTCAAACCTGATTTTTTTAAAAAAAGAGAAAATACAAAGACTGGAAAGAAAATTGAGGTTATTCAAAAGACTAGGATACAAAAAGGCAAAATAAGATACATGCAAATAAAAAAACCTCTTCCAACAAAATGGTCTCAACTTCCCAAGAATCATAATGAAAGCAAAAGGTTTTTATGTCTGGCATCTAAATATTTCCACTTGAATCTTATTCTCTAAGAAAATGATATTTATAAGAGGTTTTCTCTTTCTACCCCTTCAACTGAAATTATTTGTCAACCTTTGTTTAGACTCAGTTAACATTGTAAAGAAGCAGAACCCACACTGATTAGCAGGCTTTTTAAAGGTTGTTCAGTAAAAAAGAAATTTAAAAAGAAAAAAGAGACTTCCACAATAGTAACCCCCACTCATATGTTGAAGCGTGAATGAGGAAGTAAGTACTGCAGGAATAGTGAGAGATTAAGTCTTTACAACCAGAATATGAAAGCAAGATGACAAAACTCCCTTGGAAGCTACATTTCCTTAGTTCTACAGCTCACGGAATAATTTCTTTACTGAGTTCTTCACTGCTGCCACAGAAATTAATATTTACATCTTATTTGGCATAAAAATTCCAGACAGTGAATCCTACCACATCTGTTCCATGTCTTTTTTCCAACAGCAGTCGGAAGACATTAGCTGTAATCTTGTTATCTTGAACACCTTGTCCAAGGCCACGGTTGTCATCCTGCATAAGCCGACGATCCATGATCACTTCCAGCTGACCTGAAAGAGCAACACGAGGATTGCACTAGCATCAAGAACAGGTAAGGGTTCTATTAAACATGAATAACAGACCCTTAAAATTTAACTTATTTTTTAAAAAATCATAATATTTCTCTTGAGCTTGGAAGAGCTAGGGCTGATCAATTTCATTACAGCTGATTATAAAAACAGTCAATACCACTAGACTGTGGCTGTTTATAACCTTCAAAAAAATTGTCACAAGCTTTTCTGCAGAATGTCCAGCAGTTTTTACTTTCAGAGTTTATATAAAAGTTTAATATGAAAAATCATTACTATTAACTGCTATTTGCAACAAGGATACTTGGCAATCAAACATCCAAGATAAGAATCACTCCCAAGTAGGAGAGAACTTCTGTAGAGGAACTATCTTCACCTTGTACTCCATTCTTTTGTTTCACATTTGAACCAGAAGGAAGAAAGGCATCAACAGGAGTATATAAATACTTACAATCACTTCTTGTATAGAAAAATTCACTTGTGGGAATAGGAAAGAACTTTGCACTGGATAAGCACTGAGCATGAAATTCTGAGTTTATACTGAACTGCAGCACAGCCACTCAAAATAGCTCTTTAAGCATGATGTTAAATTATATATAACCTGGACAATGAAGTTCACTATTTTTCAAGTGTCTATATCCAGAATGAAACCAGGCTGGGGCACGTAATTAAGGCTGTTATGTTTTTTGCACACTGAATCTTCAAACAAGTGTACATATTTTCTAAATAAAACTGGAAGAGTGAAGTGCTTGTATCCTGAATAAGAAGCTCACAATTTAACTTCTAGAAAAGGCTGCTTACTAAGGCAGTCTTTTTTATACTTCAGCGCTCTACAAACACTTACCCGATTTTCTCAAATACTTGTTCCTCCCTTCCCTTGAGAACAAACAGATTTTGTCTATCCAGGACAGAAATCAGCTGACAGTGAGTAAGAAAAAACCTGCTATTTTGACCTAAAATACTGTGCATGTAACTTTCAGATGGTAGGTTATGCCTTGAGACACATCTGTCTGACACACAGGCACACAGCTACTGATGTTTGCTTGCCTAAACTGTAAGATTTTTGAATTTTCTTCCCTCTGAGCTCCTGAAAGACCTTCAGAAAAAATGTCATGAAGCATATGATACTCTGCAACTTCTGAAATTTCAGCTTCATTTCTGTTCTTTTTTGAGGAATCCAACATGCCTTCAAGACAAGGTAGCCAATTTAATAATTTAATGAAATATTACTTAATGATAACAAATCAGATTAATTCATTCTCCTTTTTTTCTTAGTGGGCACAGATACTTCACATATCTTAAATTACAGAATACAATTTGTCAAAGAGTGAAACAGTCAAGAAATCAATGTCATGTCAGCTATGGGATACATCTGTTGCTCTTTTATTTAACTGGAGTAGGTGAAAAGCCTATAATGTCCTCAGACAGATTTGAAACAAGTGCTCACAGAAGGTCAGTTTCTCCCTGATGCTTAACTGCAAAATGTCGAACAGTGCTAGCCTTAACTTCCCCAATTTAATGGCAGAGTGTGGGAGTGTCTGTGGATTTACATGGTGCATTATCTTGTGATGCAGAGACAAAGATTGTTAAACAAATACAGATACTATTATCAGGTAACAGAGCCTCTGCAGACTAATTAAGTCTCCAATACCCATTTAATGAGTGCTTAACAACATCAGTGGCATCAGGGTCATTCACAGGATCAGGCCAATAGGAGTGGGTTTCCAGCAAGGGGAGGCATGAAAAAATGTGGTTTGGGTCTTATATCTGGTAGACTTGGTACAGAAGGCTGGTATTTTCCACTGTGGTTTTATTACAGCATCACTTTATAGGTCAGTGTTTGCTAATGCTGCCACCAAGCCAGCATGGTATTCACCTTTTGTAAGAACAGAGCATTTATAACATTTTTCTTAAAAGAAACTGTGAAGTAGGTTTTGGTGCAGTTTCTGATGGACTCTTTCTCTTTTGAGTATTCATTCCATTATTGTCCAAAACCATATAAATTTAAACTGACAACATATATTACAGCAGGAAATTATACATATTAAGTTATAAATTATATACCTTATTTTGCCCACTACCTCTAGCTTTATTTGAATACCTCCCCCATTCTGATAGAATGAATAACTGTCCTCTGTTTCCAGTCCTCCAGGCCATTCATCATACCCTGTTCTGCTCCAAGGAGCAAGACTGTGTCTCTTTTGGAATTCTTAATATGAATTGATTTTTCTTGTCAACATATTCATCACCTCTGTCAAAGTACTCCATTAAATTTGTGAGGTATCATTTTGCTTCAGAAGTATGTTCACTTTTACCCAGGGTCATATTTATCCTTTATTTCACTAATACTAATCTTCAAAAAAAGCTGCTGTTGTTTTTCCTCGGCAGGGAAGTTAGGCTGTGCTGTATATACCTTAAGACTAGAGCTGTCTACACTAAAGCAAACAAACAGAATAAAAAACATGATCAGCATCCTTCTCAAGTCCCCTCCTGCCAGGGCAGTATGAAAAAGAATAAACTCTTCAGTTCTGCTATTTCATTCCACCAGAGATCTTGAGTGAAAAATAGCTGGTTCTGACAATTTATTGCTCCTTCTGTCTTTTTTGCAATCTTTTTCCTCTGTCTCTAGTTTGAGAGACAGGAAGGTGAGAGAGACCTTTCATTGAAGGTGACAGGATCTCATGTGGGACCAACCTCTTCCTCCTCTCTTATGGACATACTCTAAAACTTGTCAGAGTTGGAGAAACTTCTTTCCTCTCTTCAAATGCTTACAGGTAAGTATAGTAATGCCTGAATGAACTATTTTAGAATATCATGAAGGAAAGACCTTTGTCATATCTTTCATCTTATATTTACCATTTTTCAAGCTTGCAACACCTAGAGACTGAGCTGAATGAAGTGTCAAACGAACACCAACATCTTGGATATAAGCCATGGTAGTCATAGGATAGATATTTGCTTGAAGAGGCAACTTGCTCATCGTCTGTCTAGGCTGGATCTGCAATATGAACACAAACCTCAAAAACATACATTCTTTTTATGCAATTAAATTTCAAAGACATTTTCAGACATTTATCCCACGTGCTTTGGAAGAACAGCCATCACGAAAGCATTCACTCAACTGTATTATTTAGCTTTTTTGAGATTTGTGGCTAAAATTACCACTTTGGAAATGGTAGCTTCAGTGTACTTTTAGATCAAACAATATTAAGAAAAAATGTGAAAGATTCATCAAGGGAACCTACAAAAAGGGAACCTATAAAAAGGAATAATTACAGTTATAAAATGAGAGAAAAAAATTTTCTCCTCTAGAGAGGGAGCAGTGAATAGATTTAAGGTAGCAAGAAAAGGAATTGTTGATTTATAATGAGCACTTATTGAAGTGCTGTTGAAATTCTTGAATGGTACATGACAAATGAGTAGTAGTATTAAAATTATTTTCATGTTTAAATATTCACTGTCTCCAGCAAAATGCAGTAGTACAGTAACTGGAAAACCAGTAGTCTGTTATGCAGGAGTCATAGTCTCTCTGCATTTGCAAAACTATTTTTAGCAAGAAAGGAAGGTAAGGAAAACCAATTTTCTCTCTTTTGTGTGTGCTGCACAGTTCAAGTTAAGACAATAGCCCTTTCCTCAGCTGTATTACCAATAGAAAAGCATTATACATCAAAAACATCATTTATTTCCAACACAGCAGTAAGCAGCTGTTGACTAGGTGCGGTCCTTATACACTGTGTTATCCAATGGGTTTTAACTAAACAAACAAAGCAGAGGAAAAGAAGTCATGCATATATACAAGCAACTAACTACATGGCGACTTGTCATAACTTCTTGTATATAATTCTTCTCTTAAAAAGAATTTAAAGGAATAGTCAACAAACTCCTTAAACACAGTTAAGGAGTGCACTCCTTAGCACACAGTTACTTCTTAGTCTGGTATACGTCAAATTTTATAACAGGTACATTTAAAAAGCATTTCTCCTTTTAAATTATTAATGCAGTTTAACACGAGAGTTTGTTTAATATAAGCTCTTTACATTTAGACAGTCAAAACCTGACACCCTAAGCTTTTACAATTAAAAGATGGTAATTACCTGATATCCATTAAGATCAGTATAGAATCTATTTTGACTGTTTATGTCGGATGAAATTCTCATTGCAAGTTCACGATTATATTCTCCTCTTATGTCCACAATATTGGAAACTTCAAGAGACTGACCTTCCAAACCTACATGAAAAAGATGCATTTAAAATCTCTGATACTGATTGCACATGTATAAGGATGACTGTGCTCCCAGGACACAGTGATCTGGATTTTGTTTTCTCTTTTACCTAACCAGATACTGGAAGACAGTTCAGTTATGCAACAGATGATAGAGCAATATTTCTTATTTGGTACAAATAGAACAGACAGTCTGAAAGAGAGCACTGAAGGGGAATAGGAGCAATAAATGGCAAGAACAACTGTGGGTTCCAGCAAACCAGTAGGGAACAGCACACAGCTGTTAAGAGCTGTCTTTAAATAAATATGGTAGAGCAAGACCTGGTCAGTCACTTCTCCCCTTCACTCTTAAGCAGCTGTCCCCATTCCCAGACAAGAATGAACTGTGCAACTGAGCAGGACACTTTGAGCAGCTCCTTTAATCAAATGAGAATCTTCCTTAAGGACAGTGTATTAAGAAATTTGAACTGATACAACCACAAGCATGACACAAAATTTTGTTGACAGGGAAAAGTTTCATATTTATTAAAAGACGGATTAGGTGTCTGAAAAGTCAGACGAGTTCTTCAGTGAGATTTTTTTTTCCTACAGTGCCTTGTACTGAAAATTAAATACCTTTAGTAATAACCTGACCTTTTCAAACAGTTCAAGTCACAGTCTGGAGTGGAATTATACCATCATTCAGCACCACCACTTTACCCTTTCTGTAGTCTAATGGGACTAATGATTGCAAAAAGAATTGCACCAAGCAGAACACAGATATGTATTTGTTTCCACATCTATTTGAAAATCTAAATGCCACCTGCAGCAGTACAGCAACTGTTAAAATGTTAGCATTTACCAATGGCTATTAAACTTCAGTGCTAAATAAAAAACACTTGGTTCAGCTAAATACTTCTATTTTCCCAAACAGTCTGGAAAATGTGGATTTTTATGCTCCACTTTCGATACTCCGAGTAATTGATTTTCCAAATATTTTATGTATCTTTCCCAAATATTTAAAAGCATGAGTACATTGAAGAAGAATACAGTAATTTAGTTTAGACTGTCATCATTTTTGTACTGCATAATTTGAGAGTATATAAAAATACAACTGTGAAGAGAATAAAGTATGACAGGCTTCTGATAAAAAGATTAACCAAATCATGCTAATATGAAAAACAGATGCCAATGGCAGCAGAACTTAAAAATCACTTAGTTGTCAATTACTGAACAGAGTTGTCAACCAGAGTATTTTCTGCCCAAAATCAACAGAATTTTAAAGCCAAAAGTGGTAAAAGCTATTTTCCCCAATATTGCTGAAGATGTAGGAGTTGGGAGTACTATCCAACAGCTGGATCAGCCACACAATCAGTCTTCCTACCCTTGGCAAGGAGGTAGGTTACAACAGGAGATGAGATCCTGATTTGAAATCAAAATGCATTTTGAAAATGCATTTTGAAAAAATCACATAGTGATTTTTTTCCCACATACTTTGTTACTGTACATGCCTAGTAAGACTTCAAAATATCTTATTTTAATTGAAGTAATGCTATATAAATAACTAATAAATATAACTAATAACTATAAATTACAAAGACAAGGAAATAGAGCTCAGCAAAACAATGACACAAAGTTATCAAATTTTAAACTTTGAAAAAGAACACTTAAAGAAATTTAGATAAAAACACACCAAAGAGCAAACACACAATATATAAAATATATTTTGCATAATCTTTTCTTGTCAAAGTAGAAACATGGTACAGGACTTACCCATGTACACATTACATTTGCAATGTTGTAAGTGTTGAAACATTGTGATGAATTGTCAGAAAAACCAAAACAAAAAAGTAGACAGTACGCTCACAAGGAAAGATAAATTTAACTGTTAGGAACTGGCAAGTAAGTGATTTTCACTGACAACTCATTTTCTGTGAACTGAAATACTTCTAGCAGGTATTTAGTAGCAAATTAAAGAAAAAGGAGTACTACAGAATAATTTCCTTTAAAATAACAACCTCTCCCTAACAAAACAAACAAAAAAAAAAAGGTTTTTCAGGCTTTTTCCCTTGCTGAGAATTTAATTTACTAAAACTCACAGAGGAATGTAATTTTTTTCCAAATTCTTGGCAATCTGGTATTTCTTGACCTCAAAGTATCTTTTTTCATCATAAGATGATTTTAACTATTTATCACATAAAATAAATATATAGGCTATATATATATATATATATAGTCTTGAATATAAGTTGTGTTTTCTTAGGATGTTCAGCAAGGAATGCAAACTCTTGGCTTGTGTTCCTAAGGACTGTGAATTAATGTTTCATCCAGAATTACTGTATCAGTTGGGAACTGAATTCTGATGAGCATTTGGCATATGTATAAATTCCAGCAGCTTCACACTGCAATGTACACATATCACAAAAATGAAGCATCTGAATCAATTTTATTTCTAGATCAAAATACACTAGAACTAAAACAAAACAAAAAACAAACAAAAAAAAAATCAAACAGATAATGTCATTACTATTTTTGAAACCTAAAAGAAAGAAGGAGAAGAGCAAGCAAGACTTTCAAAGTACTGATAACTATTTTTTTAGAAGTTGTTTAGGAGAAATAATTAAATATGATAAATAGGATTTTAAAAAACATTAAGACAATTTTGACTTCTACAGTAAAGTTGGTAATACAAAACATGTAAGTTCCTTCAGCTGAAAACATTAATCAATGCCTCTTTATTTCAGAATAATTCCAGTAAATATAAATAATGAATGTATGTTTCTCAATTATAGGAAGATACACTTAAGCATGTTAACTCAAGTTTCCATATGAAAATAATTTTATACAATTGCACTATGATTTCCTCCCTCTTTTACATTTTTCAGTGGCCAATTCCATCAAGTTTGGAAGGGCAGAGAGTTTCCAAAATTACTGTTTACTTAGAATTTCCTTGGAAATCAGAAGCTGAACAGTAGAGAAACAAGCAACTTAAAAAGAAATCTGAAGGAAGCAAAGGAAAACTGGTATGATGTTATGTCCTAAGAACCAAAAAGTTGATGTTTGCTGTTGGTGCCTATCAACAGACAGAGAAAGTTCTGTCATGAGCTCTCCCAAGCAGAAAAAGGACATACAAAGAGAGGTAATAAATAACTAAAGCCTAAAGTTGTGAAGTAAACCAGACATCTCTATTAAGGTCACTGATATATATTGTACTTCCATCAGTAAATGTGAAACTATGAAAGAAACTATGTTCTTACATTCTCTCCAAGGTATTTCAATTTTTTTTTCTGATTTTCAAAATGTGTAGCTAGTTACAGCATTCAGATGAGCCAGTAAAGTCTGGAGAGGTGTTTCTAACAAATCTGTGGAGTGTAAGTATAACAGCTTAATGTCTAGCATGATACGCAGAGAGAAATCACAGTGCACAGAGCAAAACGTATTGGAGTCAAAACAACCTCAGTCTGCACCCGTGCAGAGGTGAATTTAAACACTAAAAAGGCAGGAAGGATCCAGTATCACTGTGATCATGTGATAAAATAACTGCCAAGAGAGACAGAATTTCACAACTCTTACCCTGGACTTTATACAGCCGCATGGTATGTGTCACATGGTGAAAAAAACAAACAACTTCTGAGAAAATTGTTCCATGAGCAACTCTTATGGTAGGTGGGTCTGTAAAAATATAAGGCTACAAAAAGAAAACAGAAAGTCAGAGTGAGTATTTTGGAAGTTTTTAATAAATGCAGTGTCAATAAATTAAAGTATTTAATAAATATTAAAAGAGTGGGTTTTTTAAACCATTCTAGATCTAAAGGACTGGAAACTAAAATTTATTCCTAATCTGAAATTCAGCAACTTCTCTTCAGAGTCCTTTATTCTCTTCAGCTAAAATTAGGTTAAGTCTCATTACACATCTCACAAGTATTTTATGAGGATTAAGCGATACAAGGTCTACAGACCAGCACATGAATGTATTGATATTGCACATGGACTGAGCTCTTTTGCTAGAAAAATTATAACTGCTAACCATCAACTAAATACTGTACTTTCAAAATTTGGGGCAGGTGGTTTGACTACCTCCATCAGTGGTACACACTGCACAAGGAAAGCCTCCCCTACTCTGCGGTGTAGATCAGTTTGCATATCCTCTGAAAATAGAAGAGAAAGCTTTTTCTTCATCAGAAGCAGACACAGTTGTCAGAGGAGCTCTCTGGAATGCAGGGTAGGGCTGGGAATCATTATGAAATGTCAATAAGGACAGTGGCTTACTACTCATGGCTCCCACAGACTAGGACAAATTTTGCATATTCACAACAAACCAAAGAGATTAAGAAAATTATTTTTCCATGTAGTCACAGTATTTAGAGTCTTGGCTAGGCAAACAGTGACCTTTTTTTAAAAAAACCATTGATCCCAAATGTGTGTTTCATCCCCAGATGGAAATAAATGGATGGCTGCAAAGGTAAAAATGAATTAAATATTGAGAGTGTACAACCCAAAAATGAAAACTCAACACATGCAACTACTTCAATAGGGAAACAGCTGTAAATAAAGACTTCACTCACAAAAAACACATCCCAACTGCTTGAAAAACACGTTAATCAGAGGGATCTAGGCAGAAAGCTCTCAGAGGGTGGCTGTCTTATTTCTGCATATAGCAAGGCCACAAGGACAGAGCACAGTCTTTGTTGAAGCAATGACACCAAAGAATAGATGCAGCTTGAGGAAGAACAGAGATCAAGCTCAAATACATACAGACAAAACACACTAGAGAAGAGCAAGTACAGGTAAATATCCAATATTCTTTGAGCATATAACTGTATGTATAACAGGGAAGATTTCAAGAAGTATTGTATAAAAGAAAAAACTGAAAGGGACTTCCAGGGCAAAAAGCCCACTTTTTGTATTCACATACTTATTCTTAGAGCTGCAGAATATTCTTTATTAAAAGCTTTGCCAGAGCTACCAGAGGCAACTCTGCAGTTATCAACTGCAGGAAAATTTTGTACAGGAGTTTGGAAGAGAATTCACAGTTACTTATGCTTTAAGAAGACTGTTTTGTTTAGGGAGAAAATGCTTTTTCCTACTGAAAATCTTATCCAGTTAATCATTAAAAAAACCCAAAATAGTGTTTTAGACTTCTTGATAGTCTACATGAAAAAATTATGGAATACTTCCATAGGATCTCATCTTGTCAGTAAGACAGACAAATGTTATCTGTTATGCAAAATCCATTTGCTAGGTGAGAAATACAGAAGGATTATGGCATTCAGGGGGGATATTAGACAGATGAGCTAATACACTGAAATAAAAGAAATTTGAAGACCAGATCTTAGGTTAGAACCTCTTATTTCCACGAAAAACTGACAATATCCGTAACTGTAGCCTGAATTCTCCCCTTCTGGCAGAAGAGACTGATATTTGCTTTTCTATCACATATAAGCAGAGAAGACAAACTAATTTAATTGGTGACTACCTGGCTTCTAGAAGTTAAAAATCCCACAGAGGAGGAACTGGATGACCAAACAAATGGTGGAGTAATCAAACCCTTCAAAATCCTCCCTGCAGGGCAGAGCAACATGAAGATACTCAAGCTAGTAAAGACAGACTAAAACACCACCTAAAGGAACTCTCAGAAAGGAACTGAGAAACCAGAGGTCATCAGGACAAGCCAGTGACCTGTGACCTAGGAGAATGTCACTTGCACAGACAACAGACGGCCAGATATATTCTGTTATCAGACTAAAAGAGATCTTATGGTCTTGTGTAGTTTTTAAGAGTATTTCTTGCTCCGTTCTCACTGGAGCTAGCCAGCAAAATGGAGAGATGCTGGGTGAGTGACAGGAATATAAAACACTGCGCACTTGCTAGAAAAAATTACCTGAAGTAAATTTCAAAAATTAAAAATAAAAAAAAAAAAAACACCTAAACCCAAACATTTGGAGGAACTCTTTTCCATTGAGTTTTTTAGTACAAAACATGAGCATGATATTGACGACAGCTATCAAAATACACAGAAAGCTGAAATGAGATTGATATATCAGCTCTCAGATTCTGGGATATTGCCACAAATATTAAGTTCACACACCTGAGGCTCCAGGCTGCGCATGTAGCCAAATTAGCTCCTTTTCTGAAGATAAATGCAACTTATTAGAGACCGCTAGAAACTAAACAGAAAGATGGGCTTATGGAAAAGGAACAGTTATTTTGCAGATATTGCCTGAAACTAATACATTTTTAAAAAATAATAGTTCTTAATTTTGCTAGGACATGCATTGAGTTTGCAAGCCTCCAATTCAGTCACAATGCTAGAAAAGGCCCAAAAGAGGAAGGTAGTTTACAAAGTCAGATGGTAACATGTAGTTTTGGGGATCAGAAAAGTTCTTTTTGATAGAAAGAGTGGCAATATGATACATACTCAAGTTCTCAAGGACAACTGATGTTCCCTGATTATTGGGCAAGCAGGGAAAATGAAGTAAAAATATGGCAGTGATAGAAAAGAGGAGCCTTCAAATTCATATTTAGTGTTTAGAAAAGCACTAATCCTAGAACTTTATTTGTTGATAGTTACCAAGAGAAATACCAGGAGTTCAGAACCTATAAAGAGATAATTGCCCAGGTTTGCCTCATGAAAAACATTTCAATTAACCAGGCTTTTGCTTTTAAACAGGAAAATATCTTTATGAATTGAATATGCAAGTATTCTAGTATCATTGTAAAGATCCTTGGTGAGATGCACAGGTCTGTGAAAGGATCCTGGTCCTGGATCTGAAATACAAAGGTATTTTTGATGTGAAAGTCTAAGGTAATGTGGAAAGAACAAACAATGATAGATATTTGCAAAACTGATTTGACAAAAGTCTTTGTCTCAATCCAGTGTTAAGTCTGCTTTGTAAACAATCATGGACTAAAGGATCTTCCAGCATGAAATAATCTGTGATGACTCACACCTTGAATTGGAATAAAAATATGTTGCTTTCATATCCAATGGCTAGGCTAAAGACTCCACTTTCTAAAGAGGTAAAGTAAATAGCTGCTGTAATATCTGTTCCCCTCAGCTCCAGTGGAATGAATTCCATTGTACAAGATCCAGCAGCCTAGTGAAGCAGCTTCTGTTGAGCCTGGAAATCAGCATTTTTCAGAAACAGGACAACAGAACTGTGGATCAAAGGGTTCAGAAATCATTTTTCTGTACTCCAAGAGAAATAAGACAATAATGTTTTTGAAAGATACTGGGCAGGAGGCCTGGGGAGAAGCTAGCTGGGAATTTTAAGGGAGAATACTAGGAACAAAATAATACCTCAGAGATCCCTAAAGTATATTAAAATACTTAACATCAAAACAGGTGCCAAAGGGTGAAAATAACTGGAGATACACCTTCACCAAAATATTTACTGGCTTGTATAGAAAATGGCATGGTATATTGGAGCCTGGAGGCACAAAGCATGGGCAGTTAACTTTTCCCCTTGTAGACAAGTAAAGCACTCCCAACCATTTTAGTGGCCAGGAAACTTCTGGCAGTGCAGCACACTGTTGGTCTGGATGCCAAAAAAAATAAAGGGAAAGTTTTCAACCACACATGAAATGTTCTGGACTGGTCTAAAATTTTAAAAGAAGGAAAACCACAAGACAAAGCCTGCAGGAAAAGGTGTTTCTCAGTAGTAGGTTGCCCCTTATTTGGCAGGGTTTGAGGTTAGACTGAGATAATATCATGTATTTCAGCTCTAGCACCAGAGATCCTGCAAGGGGAAAAAAGAAAAAATCTGTTTTCTTAGATATTCTGTTAGTACTTAAGTACCTGTGGGAACTAGTACATACACAGAATCACAGAACCAGTTGCCTGAGGGAGAATCAAAATTTCCTAGTCCAGGTATACCAAAAACCATCACTTTGATACTGAAAAAAACTATTTGTAAAACAAAAAAATCAAGTACTCACATTGATCCCACAAACATTTAGCATCTGATGCTTTGGAAAAAACTGCTTTGCTCTATCTATTCCCTATTGATACCAAGCAGGGCTAGTAAGAAGTCATCACATATTGACTTGTCGTGAATATACAGAAGAAAATACAGACATATAACTGTTTCAAAGTTTGTTGAGTACTGTGAGTTTTTTTCCCACTGATCTACAGAAAAACAAGTTGGGTATTCTTCATGAAGTCACAGGAATTAAAAAACATGTTTTCTCTTAATGAACAGGACATTTTACTTATATTTATTGTGAGGCCCAAGGAAATCCCTTCCTTCCAAACTTAATCATTAACACTGTCAATCAGTCAAACACTTCAT
>NW_005054467.1:220420-230137 GCF_000277835.1 Geospiza fortis
CAAAGGCATGGTGGGGGACTGTCCTATCTCTCTAGACAAGCAGGATGGAGCCCCCACTCTGTGCCTCTGTTCTGGACTCTGCACTGTTGTAGTTCAGCACTATTATTAAAACAAAATAATTTCCGAGTATTGCAGAACTGAAAATAAAGTAACCAAAAGACTTATCGGACGTAAAATTAATTAGTTAACAAAGGCAAAGAAAGCGTATAACTCTACTCATGCCAAAGGAAAATAGTCCAACATAAAAAGCAATTATTCTTTGCAATTTTTGCTGAAAAACATGGGGTAAAGGAGGTAAGAAAAAAATCAAAACAACAAAACACCTAGCCAAAAATCAAGAAAACTGCCTGCCATCTATCCTATTGCCAATTCACACATGGACTTAGAAAGTTAGTCAATCCACATTACACTAAGAACCCTGAACAGATGGCATTTCTTTTAAGACAGAAAGCATTAGCTCAAACTGGTTCAGAAGCCACTATAGAATTACTTTGTTATTCCCAGTGGGACAATTTAATTAGTGTTATTAAAATGCAAGGCAAATGAGCCTTATGGTGAAGCAAAATATTACTGAAGCAGAATTTTCAGAAGTATAACAGTTTCATTTTTGCTGTATAAAATGTTACAAAAGTTGAACAGCACCCTTTTAATGTTAACTTAAAATGCAGTTTAATTTCATTTTTCTTTTCTAATTGTGCTTGCAGACATGTGACACTTTTTTCTGTTTAAACCGTAACATTTTGCTACCTCAATTTGTCCAGATTATTTTCATAAAGCAAGTTACTTAAATGTATAGTTAAAATTACGTAACTGCTAGATTAGTGATTATTTTTAAATAATAATAAGCCAAAGATGAATTAGAATATAAAATGAAATTAAAGTGTGACCACGCAGCTAGTGAAAGGTAAGAATTAAAAACCCTAAGTGATACTGTTCAAGTATTCACAGATAAAAACACAATAAAATGAAGAAATATGAAATGGCATATGAAATGAAGGATAAGGAAACCCTGATGAACATATCTGAAATAAATTATTATGGGACTAAATATACTAAACCTGTCAAATCACAGACCTCAAAAGGTGTGCTTCTTGGAAAGATTGCTAAAGGAAAAGGAAACTGTTCTGTTTCCTTTCAGACTGATTTACAGAGATAAAAGGGGGAAATAGGAAAAGAAAAAAAGAAAATAGAAAGAAAGCCAAACACCTTTCTCTCTTGCCAAAAAAGTAGAATTATTAATCTTGTATATTTCCTAAAATGGTAAGCATAGAGCTCATCATTTGCCTTATGTATGCAATTTGAGTTTACACAAGAGAAACTCAGAAGAAACATGCTGCCAACTAGCCAGCTTCATAAATGTTCATTATTTTATCTTTTGCTTTCTGAAATATCACTCTTCCAGTTCCAAAAGGGAAGTAGTAGACTCCATATGGTAATGAAGTCACTGTAAGAACACTGCCATTTCCCAATTTCCAATTTGAAAACTAATAGGAGTATGCTGTTGCTCTCCAATAATTACACAGCTAAAAATACAGATAACCCTAGAGAACTAAATCAGAACAATTCCTTACTATTCTGTCTTTATATTCACCAATTGGGAGTCAGTATCTTAATTAAGTATGCCAGTATCAGCTTAAAAAGTAGCTCTGAACCAGAAGCAACCCATTCACAATTAAAAAAAAAATCAGAAAAGTGAAGATGTAGAAATGAATCAGTACACATTTTCATCATAGAAAGTAAAAATTAACTTATTTCGTCGATAATGAATGGTCACATCTCACTGGATTTCTGGCAAGGATCACATCTTAATTTTTTGGGGGGGAATAATAAATATTCTCTAGATTTTCACATTTTCAAATTTCTATTGTGTTTTTACTCTTATGTAGGGTTAGGAAGTATGAACTTCTGCCAACCATTTCAATAGTCCATGTCATTATGCCTAGCCACACAGCTTTTATTCCAGTTTTGGGGATAACTAGCTCTTCCAATCTGTATTTGCCAAACACTTCAAGGTACTTCAAGATTAGAATTTCTTTGCAAACAGAAAGTTTACCTTGGCATCTCCATCTGGTAAGAAGAGATAAGCTCCACTTTTATCTCGGTTACTGGTAGTTCCATACCAAGCAAACTCCACCTTCATTTGATGATTTTTACCATCTTCCTTGGTGTTTATTTTCTAAAAGGACAGAGATTCATGTTAGGTTTCCATAAACCAGCACAAGAAAGTAAAATATAGTGTTTTGAAATAAAATATAACATACCTCCAGTAGCCCAGACATTCCAGAAAACCATAGTTTCATGTACGCATTTTCTAAGATTATATTATCCACAGAATGCTGCATCTCTTTTATCTTGAAAACTCTGTCTGAATTCTCCTGTCTGCTATTCCTTACATATATGTTATAGTCAGCTAAAACTGCTTCTGAACTCTCATCCTCCAGAAGCTGGTAAACTCCAATCCCAAGAGGAGGCAGATGTGCCACAAAAGACATCTGTTGGGAGCAAATAAGTAGTCATTATTAAAAA
This sequence comes from Geospiza fortis, assembly GCF_000277835.1. NCBI lineage: Eukaryota > Metazoa > Chordata > Aves > Passeriformes > Thraupidae > Geospiza > Geospiza fortis. The sequence continues at coordinate 222,947 of NW_005054467.1, forward strand.
TAGCAGAATATCAACTTTTTATACTGAATTCATGTTCAGAGCAACTACTTTTGCTTGAATAATTTTAGGATGGCTGAGTTTTCCCATAGTCCATAAATAAATATGAAGAATTAACAAATAGAAACATCTGCATGATTTATTTGCTTAGCATCAAGATTACCATTATATTCATGCAGTAACAATTTTGAATCTTCTTAAGAATGTTAGTTGTGATATGCAGTACTGAGTACATTTGCTTTTCATTGAAGATGCATGTCCTGAATCAAGTGCACACAGACTCTACTTATCACTTGATTTTGAAATTTAAATTTAAAAATGCATGAATTTAAATAACTAAGTATAAAGCAAGTGTCTCATTTTCAGTCTCTTTTTTTAGGAGCTTTAATCTGCATAGAAGAGTATATGCAGAGAAGAGTAGTATACAAGGTACATCTCCAAAGCAATTTGTTTAGAATTTGAAGTCCAGACAAGTAATTTCACTTCCTCTTCTTCAAGCAATAAAAGTACTAATTATTGTGCTGGTTTTGGCTAGGATATAAATTTCTTCATAGCAGCATTTTTGGTGCTCAGTTTCAGTATTAACCACTTTGATAACACAGAGATAAATATCTCAGCAAAAGTTGAGCAGGGCTCATGCAGCATCAGGGCCCTTTCTGCTGCTCCACCAGGGAGGAGGCTGGGGCTGCACAAGGAGTTGGGAGGGGACACAGCCAGGACAGCTGACCCCAACTCACCAAAGGGATATTCCAGACCATGTGACACGATGCGCAGCAATAAAAACTGTGAGAAGAAAAAGGAAGGGGGGATGTTTGGAGTGATGGTGTTTGTCTTCCCAAGTCACTGTGATGGAGCCCAGCTCTGCTGGGGAAGGCTGACCACCTCCTCAGCCTCGGGACACAGCAAATGAATCCCTCATTTGGCTTTGCTCGTGTGCACAGCTTCAGCTTTACCCACAAGCCTTCTCACCATTGCCCATCCAATTTTTTCCTCCACCCCACTGGGTCAGTGAGCGAGGAAGTGTGTGAGGTTGAGCTGCTTAGCAAGGTTCACCCACAATAATTATCCCTTTAGAACACAACTGAGAGACAGTTATTGAATCAGCTTCACAGAAATATTATCCTGAAACAAGTTCCTATGTCAAAAGGAATCAAAACATAAGCCTGAAAGCAATACCATTTTACTATTGCAGTCATACATTATTACAGTTTCATTAAAAATTTAATGAAATAAATTTCTGATGTGCGATGTGACCATTGAGGACAATCTTCTATAATGATGTACAACTCAAAAATTCTTAGAAGTTTTGCTTCAAATAAAAAACAGGAGGTGGGCTTGAAGATATCTGTCCAGCTTAAGTATTTGGAAGGGAAGAGGACATCTCAATGTAAACGCTTAAGCCATTTCATGTACAAGAAAAGTAATTTCATGCTCCCACTAGAGTCCTTGAGAACATACCGATGTGTGTGACTGTGTACAGATTGGCACTTGAAGGAAGAAGCAGCTCAACTGAGAAAGTGAGGGGAGAAGACACACATCCAGTATTTTTCAGTCATGCAGCTGAAACTGATCCTTTAAATGTAGTAAATTATATCACAAAGTTTTAACAGCTTATCAGTTTAAGAAACATTAATGCTAAACACATGTATGTTGAGTTTTAGGGGGTTGTTGTGTTTGTTTTGGGTTTTGTTTGTTTTTTTTTTAACTTAAAATTACTGAATTATAGTACTGTCTACAGAGAATAGAATTGCCAATATATGAAGTACACTTTCCATTTTCTTCAACTATGAAGCTACAGTATATATTAAAAATCATATTTTAATGCTTTTTACTTAATGTAAGGTACCTGATAAGCTTCATGTGATACTGTAGTTGCTCCATCCCAAACAGCACTGATCTGGACATTAACAGGTTTTCCCAAAGGAGACAATAATTTAACTCTGGGTGAATTCACATTGACGGAAACCACTGAAAATCGCTCTTGTTCCGTAGGATTATGTATCAAAAGGTATCTGAAAAAAACATATGTACTAAATTACCTTTTGGCAACCAAGCTTCCTCCTTCAGGTTTAATGTTACTGCACACAAATTTTACATACAGAGGATTAAAACAATGTTAGAACAACGGGTACATACCACAACAAATAAATATACAAAACATAACCAAGAAACAATGGATATTTAACATCAATTATGCTCAGATCTTTTCTTAATGCTATTATTTGCCCAAGAAATTTTGAAAATTCATTAAAAATATATCTATTTCCCATTATAATTGCTAAAGAATTGCTATGAACAGTTGCAAGCACAATCAAGATACTTAAGGGCATTTTAAATGCATTTTTTCAGGCTGAACTATCAAGCTCTCATCCACAATTGCATCTTTTTAAGACAGCTTAGAGAAAATGAGGGAAGAAAACTGGCTCTACATATATATATTCACTAAAGGAACTAGTTTCTCTGTCCTATAAGGGAAAGTACAAAATTATTTAAATTATAATTTAGCATCATTCACTATGGCAACTGTTTGCATATCTTCTTAATAGGTACATATGGAATAACTATTTTTTCCATAGTGTTCCATTTGAACACAGATTATGTTATTAACCAAAAGAATCAGCCCTGAGCTGAAGACTGACTTTATCAGCTTATACATATTTTTATTATTACTACAGGTTCATGTATTTTAAGGTATAGAAAAACAGAACTATACTAGAATGTTTATGGTTCATGCATTTGTAGGACTATCATTGTACTTGTGTTTTCACTGACAAGCTGAAAGAATGCAGTATTACAGCTGTTCCCTGAAGTTTCCCATTGTTTGTGTCATCCTTTAGAAGAAAGCCTTTTACAACAAAAACTGCTCTTGCCAAAACTTCTGGTGTCTTCTTAACTATATACAGCAGAACTAATACTCAATCTCCAACCTCCTTAACACTCCCCACTGTAAAGAAGTTTACTTCTTCACGGGATCTGATTTCACACCAGTTCCCATGAGATCCATTGCTTACTCATCAAATCACTCCTTCCATATTTCTTCTAAGTAGATTCTCCTTCTTCTCTGCTCTGTGTTTTCTACGCAGATTCTTCAGGGTTCTGTCTGTGGTTTTATTTCTTTTGCTTTCACATCTTAAATCTCAAATTCAATTACCCCCTTCACAGACCAAACCATTCCACCTAGAATTGTCTCCATCCATCCATCCATTCTACAAATCTCATTCAGAATCCTGACCAGGTCACCATTTCCCCCTTATCTTCTTTACTGGCTTCCTTTGTCTGCCTGCATCAAACTTGGCTACCAAATTTCCCAGCACTTCACCGCTACCCTATTACCTCACAATCAGTATGAAATGAAAGGTCAACTCCAACTTCTCATTAGTTGAATAAACAAAATCAGAGGCTTTATTAGCTTTTTATATCAAGAACTTTTGGATGACTTGCCATATATCAAATGAGTTTCCCATAAAAAAATATTTTCCTTTTAACTCCTTAAATTCCTGTCCTGAAGTATTGTTTAAATCATGACTTCCAAGTATATCAATGATTTTTAACGTGCATTTGAGATCACAACCAAGAATGCTTTTGGATGCTTTCTTTCGCCCTGTTTCATGCTGAAGACTCCTAGATTACCAGACAATATAATAGTTAGCCATATTCTGGGTTGGCTTCCAGAGTCTTTAAGAACCTCCCCTAGACTTGGGTAGGGCAATTCACACTTCTGCTTATGTGGAGCTGTCTTCTTTCTCAAGGTTAATCTCAATAGGTGTCTCTGTTGGTTTGTTTTGGGTTTTTTTTAATGACATTCGTGGAATCAAAAAAAACCTAGCTAAACCAACCCTGCTCTCAGTCTCAAGCCATTACAAATTAGGAAGAGAATAGAAATTATACCAAATTTTTTAAGAACTCCTCATGTACTGTGAAAAAAGAGTGTAAAGAACTCTGTCAGAAACAATACAGATTGAGAGAAGATTGAACACCATAGCTCAAAATAAATCCTCATTCTCATCCATCAACAGAACACCACATTTTTTTTTTTCTTTATTCCTTTTATACAATTGAATTCCTCAATTCTTATGCTTCCAAGTGAAAGGAGACTTTATGCATATAATAATTTTTCAGTAATGCTACACATCCTCATTAAATTTAAATTATCTGCCAAGCAAAGAACATATTAGTGCAAAAAATATTTCCAGAAACTTTGTTCACCTTCCCATAGCTACAAACGTATTTCACAACTTTAATTAGTTGCATGACTAATTAAAAGGTAAAGGTAAACATAACCTTCAGTCTTATGAACTGTCATGTTATTATTATATTTCATCAGGCTATTTTTAAAAAAATGGTATTTGGATTAAACAAATCTATTGTTGCATCAAAATATATACATTTCTTAACTTCTTGAATCAATGTATTTTCAGTTCATTATGTGTGTGTAGAGTAATAAGATAGAGGAGGCTAGCAATGACAGGGTAGATTTTCAGCATTTAAAATGCAGGAGTTTTGACTAGGTACTAATATTTTGTTTTGACATACTATTTCAGGAGGACTTTTGTATAGTAGCTATACAAAGCAAGACATAATTCTTGTGCATATACAAAAGCACTAACATAATTAAATCACATTACGTCTGAAGTACCATTCAGCTCTCGCCCTTAATAATATCCCACTATAAAAATTGTAGATTTCATATGAAATAAAAGAGCTGTACCTCACTTAAGCTGTATCATTGCAAAGACTGTCACACGAAAAGCTGTGTACAATTGCTTAATGCACTGTGGTTGCATTAGAGAGAGAAGCAATCTGATTATATTTAAAGTTTTCTATTCCTTATCTTAAGGCAAAAACATGAATATTACTCTCTTTCAAAAAAAGCAAGCAAATATTATCTTTCAATTGTTCAGGTCACTGGTCTTTGGCAACACCAATAAAATAATTTAAGTTTACATCCTTCGCTCAGTTAAAGAGTGAAGGGTTTTAATGTTTATTGGTAAAAATTAATATGAAAAATTTTATCTGAAATATTTTACTTTAGAGGCACCATTATGTCAAAGAGTCAACCATAATTTATTTTGTTTATTCAGGAAATCTAAGAATGCTAAAACTATGCTAAAATAAACTGCATTGGTACAAAAACCATGACTAAACCTCTCACACGGAGACCACATATTTCACCACTGCACTGGGAGCAGGAAGTTAACTGCTCCCAGCCCATGCAAAAAAGTGAAGTTACTGTAGATTTGAGCCCTTAATCCTAAACTGGATGCATCACAAATATTTGAAATTTAAGAAAAGCAAATCCTGACACCTTTTCAGACAGTTTTGGAAAGATTTACCTTGAATTATTTTACCCCATACTTTTTTAGGTCTCTGGAATTCAAATCAGGTATCTTTTACAAGCATGACCACCTTCCCTAGATAATCTAATATCAATAACATTAATAAACTCTATTAAATGTGTACATACAAGAATATTTTGACCAGATTTTCCTGTAGTACAACATTTAACTCATTGTGGAACATTTTCAGCAAGAGCTGGAAGGCACCCCTCCCCTCCCACCCCACTGCTTCTTACTTTAAATACTTTCATTTTTAAATTAAGAAAATATGTAAACTACTGTAGCTATATTTACAGATAAAAATATGAATAAAGATTATTTATTTAGATCTCTAACAACTCTAATCTCTGCCTCCTAAAATAATATTTTTTCTTAAGCAGAAAAGCTTCAGTATTTCAAAAGATCATTGTTTTCTGTTTCTCCAATGTGCATAAACATATAGGCATATATGTTGATACACACATTTACTGGTAACACCTGCAACACACCATAATTACCACTTCCTTTTGAAATTCATTCATCCTTCCTTCACAAGGGATGCATTCAACTAAGGTGAGAAACCACAACTCACTACCAGTAAATGTCAGAGCATCGTAAGTGATAAGGGCTTATCCAAAACGACCTTCAAGGCACATGGGATTTACAGCTCAAGACAACAGTGTTCACTGTTCAGCAGAGTAACTTTATTCTAATACATCTGGAGAACCAATTCCTTGATGACCTCTAGCTCAGACTGACCAATTTTACTAAAATTTCTACAGCAAACTTGCTGAGATGGACAGGAGCATTTCCCATTACAAATGGTTTCATCAGAGTCAGTTCTTTGGACCCATAAGCACAACTTTAATGCAAAGTTACACAAACAAAACCTTCAAAGCTGACTAGTTTCTTCCACTCTTCTATAAAGGCCAAGGTAAAAACCACCTAAGTGGTGAAAAAAAATGCAGCAAGTACATCCAAATCTGAGAAAAGATACAAGCCATGAAGCTAAATTATATACTATATCAGTGGTCTTCCAGTGAAGAACAAATGAGAACCAAAAGATGCATGTGAGTTCTGAAAGGAACAAGAGAGGAGTAATGAAAACAGATTTAAAGGCTTTATGATATAGAGAAAAGGAATTTAAGTAACTACATATGATAATAGTCACCAGAGAGGCTGTTGGGTTAGAAACTACAATTCAGCTAGAAGTGTATCTTGAGTTCTTGACTCTCGATGGACTTTGATAGAACTTTAAAATTGTAAACAACACTGAAATTCTCTAAAAAAACAAAATAATCTCATTGGGTAATAGAATCAAAACTGTCTCACATCTTAAAATTGCAAGAAAAAATTGCTTTGAAAATGGGAGAAGAGTCAGTAGATAGTAACATTTAATTACTGAACATTGCTGTATATAAGGTAGAAACAAACTCGGATTTAATATTTAAACTTCATAAAGCACTGCTAGCCATGGTAGCTTCCAAAAATACCATTAAAAAAATCAAAACTACAAGACTTCTGATGTATGGCAGAATTTCAACCAAAAAAAAAATGCCCAAAAGTCCAAGAAAATGAGAATCCTAAGAAACTGTCATGAATTGCCATTATACAGATGCATGTCCTTGGGGATGGAGGTACATGGAAGGAAAATAATCCAGACCATCTATTTGAACCAGATATTTATCTGTTCATTGTGCAAATATGTACAAACTCCCCTGAAGAAAAGACTACTGTTATTCTTGCATTGAAGCCCAAGAAAACATCAAGATACTTTTTTTCCTCCTTTTTTTAAAAATACAGAATAAAACCATAAGTAACCTGAGCACAAAAATTATGTGTTATTTATAAAGCTCTCTCCTTGCTGGAGGAGGGGGGG
>NW_005054467.1:230147-292381 GCF_000277835.1 Geospiza fortis
TACGTAGCTCTTTTCAAAGCTCTAATGGTCTCTCATGAAAGGGTCAAGGCCTCCTCAGTCAAGAGTATGAATAACATGACATTTTAAGTACAGGTCTCCTCATCCATTTTGTATGCTTTTCTGCAGGAATTACTAAAGATGACCTATAAAATATCATTATAGAGCCTATAAAATAATTGTTCTGGAAATAAATGCCATATATACAATCTTCGGGATATTATCTGTTCATAGTGCTCCTCTGGTAATACAGAAATTAGACATTTTCCAATATCTCAATCCATGTTCTGTTCTTAACATTCCTTTAGGAACAAAACTCATCAAAAGCCAACTGTGCAGGCTCATGATCGTGACACTCTCCTTGGCAGCAGATTAATGCTTTTTTTCCTACAGCTCTTCTACCAGTTACTAAATTGAGCTTCAGAAGCTGTGTGTTTCACAGCATTTCAAGACACTTTTCAGTTCTATTCAAAATTCATTTTGTAAGAAATTTAGGTAACAGAGAAAGTTTTGGACAAAGTTACTCAAACCCGCACGCATGAAAATCTTCTGACCAATGTCCTCCAATTTCTGGAAGTATTTGAGCCTGACTCATACTAATTTCAAAGAAAATTTGACTCTGCAGGTATTTTAAACTATCCTTGTTTCCCCCCCTGTGAAATGAATATTTATTTCTCAAATGTAAAATATTCGCATGATTTCACCCAAATCATACTTCTTCTACTGCATGTTATTGCAAATACTGAACTTTATGTCTCTGTGTACCTTGAACTATTATCAGTGACATCTGACCCACAACCTTCGTTCAACAGTGGGAAACTACTTGAAAAAAAAAAAAATGGAAACAAAAAGTATCAAAATCAATTTGTCAGTTAATTTCGAGATAAAACCCCATAAGCCCTGAGGAATTACTTAATGTATTTTGGAACAAATATGCATGGATATTTGTCCAATAATACAAAAATAATTTTCTCCCTAGTTCATATTTCAAAAGCAAACAAAATCAGCAATACCCATTAGATACATCAGAGGTTTTTCTGGTCTTTTTTCCAGAAGGGGAAGTACACTTCCAATGTTAAATCATACCAACTAATTTACAGAAGTCTGATGTTAGGGATTTAGGGGTCTAGAAACAGAATTTCTGGGGAATGAGGAGAGGAGGCACGTAGAGAGGCAAAGGTAAAATGCAGGATTTCCCAGTAACATGAAATTTCTTGACCCTTGGCACTCCTACAGAGAACTGATCTGTTGCTACCAATCTACACAGCTAGTACTAGCAGTTACTGCACTGTTCAATACTCCTCACCAGATGTGAAACCCACCTATCTACGGTAATAGTAATTTTTAAAAATCACCAACAAAGACCTCCACAATGCCCACAAACATCAGTCTGCAAACATTTAATGCATAAACCAGTTAAAATACCAGCACTCAGACAGTCTTTCATCAAAAGTGATACAAAAACACACCAGCTTTTACAACAGATTTGCCAAGTGACAAAATAACTTTTGTCAGAGGAAAAAACCTTTTTGTCCCGAACAGAAAATTCCATTTTTTCTGTATAATAAACAATAAATTGCCATTCTTGTGCACAACAACTCTTAAGCAGAAATGTTCTCTCATTAGAGCTACCAGCTCTTATACAAACATCACGCAGTTTTTAGGATCACTGGAAGGTCTTACATGTCTTAAACCAGTCCACTTTTCTCCTTATTCCACATGGTCAAACAGAGGTCTATGCACAAAACAGACTGTTCTATAACCTTAGATCATATTAGATACAACAAGATACCCCTTTTCCACTGTGACTCCCAAGAGTAAACTGAGGAGACGAAGGAAAATCTAGATATTAACAAAACCCCCTGTAGACTAGGAGGTTGCTGTAGCTTGACCTCTTAGACAAAATGAGAAATCAGAAGGGCAAACTTTGAAAAATGCTGCAATTGCTATTCTTGAAAAAGTCCAAATCTGATTATATTGTTTTGCAGCTCAAGCACAAGTCTTTCTAATATAATATTAAATTTTTAATTATTTTAAACAACATTTTCTCCAGTTAAGTCTTCCTATTTTCCACTGTATGTACAATGACTGTTTGTAACAAACCTGCATGCATTTATAGACTTATCTTCCTTATTATCAGTCTTTTCAAACTAAACAGATGATGGTTTTGGGTGCTTTCTTTGACTTAGTGCTCCTGTTTTCCTATTAACTCTTTCCAGCTTCTCACCCCATATTTTTGATGAAGCCTTCATGACTCGAGCACACTATTTCAGTGGCATTTTACAAAGAACATTTCCATTTAAATCATCCAAGTGCAAAAGTGGCTTTGATACCATACAAGTAACTCTCTCAATGCCATCTTCTGTCATACCTAGTCTTCTTCTGCTTCACTAATGTCCATTTGGTCAGTCCACATCTTATTTTTCCATGTGATGCGCAATACTTCCACTTGCCTGCTTCTTTTATTATGAAAAAATGTCTCCAGTTTACCAAGACAGTTTTAAATACTAATCCTATATAGAGTGGTTGTTGCCAGTATGACATCAACTTTTACAATCTATTTACATTCTACTCTGTTAGCATGAGAGATAGAAAATAACTTGTGACTTTAATATTTTGCCTAAAGAAATCCTTACTTGTTTTTTTGCCTTACTTTGCACAAAAAAATTCCACCCTACTCAGATTGATTTAATTTGGATTTAGATTTTTCAGATTGGATTTAATTTGAATAATAGTGATATAGGGCATTTAACAACAAACATTTATCAATGAACATTTAGAAAACAGCTGGGCAATCAGCAAGTCGGTCTGTTAACCGAGTGAAGTAGCACAAAGTTAAGGTTAAAGCAACACATGAAATTACAGTGAATTGTGCTTAATCAACACACCTAATAATATTAAAATAATTCCAATAGTTTCTAGAGATTAAACATACCTCCTCTGAGATAGAGTAGATACTGAAACCATTTGCATGCATAACTATACAATCCTAGACATTTAATTAAATTGAAAAGTCTTTTGTTTATGATTAGGACCTTTGCTCTCAGATATAGTGTCAGCTGTAAACACAAAATCTGGAGCAGTAGGAATATGGGTGGTTTATTAAAAATCAAGTTAAACAAACAGCTTTCTATTAAGTCAGAGAAAAGCAGATTCTTCCCCAAAAGAAGATTCCAATATCTTCCCCCAAGTGTCTTTTAATTGACTGGATAAAGTCAAAGGAGATTTATCAGTTTACCTAACAATATAAAATAAATGCTAAAACATTCCTCTATATCACATTCAGATAAGCACCTCATAAATTCATCAATACTATCACAGATGTAACAAGAAAAGAAGATCAGTTTACATCAAAGAAGCAAATTATAATCCATTTAATCTGTTCATTCTAGAGTAGAATATTAATCTTAAATATGTATAATAAAATGTTATCATATATGAAGAAATAGTGGGATTTTTCCCTCTTCTTAAATAAGACATCTTTTGAAGTTTATGAATAATAACATTCATAAGAGTTAATAGGATGGTAATCTTAACCTCAAATTACCAGCAAACATAAATTTGTGTTACTTTCATAAGGTGTAAAAAGCTGGAAACAGAACCTATTATCCAGGGATCAGCTTTTCATTACACTACTAAACTGGTGACATCAAGAAATGAAGAGATATTTCCAATAAATAAGTAAATTCAAAGAATCTACTTCAGTAGAGTTGCAACTAACACAATATAATGCCATAATTATAACAGCATTTGAAAAGAAAAATGTAGTTTAGAAATAGAGCTATGCTAAAATTACACATTATTTCCAAAAGTAGTAATGTCTGACAGCTCTGGTTAACATACAAATAAATAAAACCAGCGATTCTGTGCTTATAAAAAAAATAATCTTAGCTCGACATTTCAGAATCACTGTAGGATTACCCTTCCTAATGACACTCCCAAATCTGAACTTCAGACTCAAGAAAGCTGAGACAACATGCATTTCTATGAATTCTCTCCTTTATAACTCTGCAGAGAAATCTTTACAATATCCATTGCTCACGTATAAGGCGCAGAATTAGGCAGACAATAGGCACACAATCCATCCCTCCACTCTCACAGGAAACAGGACCTTTGTGTGGCTTTTTTAGGAACAAACCATGGAACAACCTCAAGAAAACAGCATTCACAAAAAACACAGACAACAGCACAGCAAGAACTATATATTTTGAGAACACGAAAAAAATCAACATCAACCTAAGACAAGACTTTAAAATGTTATGCACCTACTACATATGCCAGATACACATACTTCCTATGATTTAGATGGATTGTAGTGGCACATATATCCTAATCTGGAGCACATAACTACTCTCCAATATAGGATAAAAGGATTAAGTCCAAAGGCACTATTTTAAATTTTTCTTTTACCACAAAGTTGTGAGATGTTCTGAGGTCCAAGATGGGCTTGAAGCCCCCTGACTTTTTCAGGATCAGGAAGTACCTTCACTAAAATCCTTTCCTTGTTCCTCTTGTAGTGCAGGCTTTATAAATCTGCATTTAGAAGGGAAAAAAAATCTGGTTCAGAAGAGCAGAAAGACTTTTAAGTATTCCATATCACTTCAGTCTGTGCCTTGAGAGCCTTGGACTAACTACAATATTGCCTCAAGGTAACTCCAGTAAAAAGGCTGAAGGGGCCAGTGCCTGGAAAAAAAAGAAATAATACACAAATGTACTAATATACTGAAAATATGTATATCCTCTTTCCAAAGCTTCTTCAACAAGTACATGCATCATGATGCAGATCTTTCAGCTGTATTCAACCATTCACTACCATGCTCCTTCACAATGATCACTTTCTGTGCTTTGAAAACAAGCTCAGGCTTTTCCTTCCCATAGAGCATCTTTAGTTCACCTGTTTCTTCTGCATTACACAATATTTCCATTGCAGTGGTCTCAGAGGAAACCAGAAATTTATTGTAAGACCTAATTGTCTTATTTTTTAAATATTTTATTTAAATCTTTTAATTTTTTATAGCTACTGAAGCATCAAACACCTTCACTGTCTGATTGTACTGGTACTGCAAACCCCAAAAAAGATGCTGATATTCCATGCATTGAAATGAAAGGACTAAATTTGTGCAATTTAGAAAAACAGAAAAGATCCTATGAGTCCTACAAACTATTAACTTATTTACTGGTTTAATTTTGCAGCGGCAATTTCAAAGACAGTCAGTAGACAAAAACATTTAGAACAGACTGTCATTGGTTCATCCACAGTAAGACAGACCAAAAACTGAAAAAAGTTTGATGTATAAGAATTTTTATACACTAAAAATTAATCTTTAAAAGTTTGAAATGTAACAGCTTTTAGAATAACTTGAATTCAGAAGCATAGCATTCAAAAACTGAGATTTAAAACCCTAAAATTATTTCCACAAAAAAGCTTTGAAGTACAATTAATTGCAAATCAAAGTTGCTTTTTTCTTCTTCATAATGAAAACTTATCATACCTCAAAAAATGTACCACCATCCAATTTTAAAGCCCTTAAACAAAACCAGGCATTCATCTCTTAGCTTATTTGTTGTTTTATTTTTAGACTTCATAGATAACTTTTAAAGAGATGTCAATTACCAGCGCCTGGAGTCAGTTCTGAGATAAGCCTGTATGAATTATATTTTTTAATGGTTTTTCAACACAAAAAAAGGAAAATTCACACAGAAAATACAGAAACCTCTGAAAAACTATTACGACCTTACACAAAGAGTGAGAATAAAGAGATCAAGGTGCTGTGAAACTCTTCCATACCCCTCACTTCCTGTCCCATTAGACATTGTCAATGGAGAGTTTGCTGGTTTGGTCATAAAGATATTTGCACAGCTAAGTTCCACCTAAAAAACAGAATGAATGTATCATGCTTTTTTGTTCAATTTGAACGAGCAGCACTTTTACCAGAGTGATTTTTACTGAAACAGTTATTTCAAGTTCACATTTAGTAACATTTCAAGATTCAGACGCGTGAGTTATCCTGAGTCAGCCAAGCATTTCATTGCCTCTGCAACAGCTCCTCCATCATGAAAACCAAGGAGAATGCTTTTTAAATATCCAATCAATTTTGTCAAAATGACCTTGAGTTCACTACAAACAGAACATGTTCCTGGCGGTTACAGGTCACCTGAAATCTAGTAAATTGATCAGGCAGCCGATCACTGAGATTAACACTTTAAAGTAATTTTCAAAAAACCATTAGGCTGTATCCAACCTAAGCAGCCAGGGTATTGGAAACTAAATGCAGGCGCTTCATATATCACCTCTAAAGTGTTTTCTAATTTTTCACCTACTTGCACTACTGTGTGCTTAATAGATGGGTTTAATTAAGTATTGTTTCTTAATAGAAGCAGTGAGTATGAAGGCTTGACTGAATGAGTATTCATCCTGCCCACCTCCCTGAAAGATACTAATACAGAGGTTTCACTTAAACACACAAGGTTGTGCATTTTGCAATCACTAGCTCATCCAATTAAAACTTAAAAGTATTGGTTTGGTTAGTGTTTGTTTGTTTGCTTGTTTTTTCAAGATCTGTTTTCTTCTCTGGGGAACAGGTGTGCATATTAACAATGCATGAAGTTCCACAAATATTTATGAACACATCTTAAATGTTATGGTATTCTTTTCTTTAAATTTGTTTTTTTTCTTCATTGAGCTTCGAAAATACCTTTTCTTCTACTGTCTTTTTTTTCTGCAGCAGTTTTGGAGTATAATTAGGAATATATGCCTCTGAAATCATGCAAGGCATAAAAGACATTTAAGAAGTTTATTATTAAAATGTCAAATGCTGTTAGAGAGTCTTCTCCTTGTAAATACATTGAACTGAAGTTTAGATAGATTATACCAAAACTGGCAACGTAGGTCTAAAGGCAGGGGGGTGGAAGGAAACAAAAAAAAATCACCACCAAAGCAAAAGCTGCCAAATTAAGAGCATTACCCTGATCCAGTCACATTCTAAGCTCACAAAGACAAAGTTATGGCATGTGACTAACACAGTTTCCTTCTCAAATTATTCTTGCTGTAGTCATGCAGTCATCCAACCAAACACGGTACCATACCCACTGCTCTGTCAAGACTTTTTTACTTTGGTACATTATTCTCTATTGTATATTAAGGTTAGCAACATAGCTTTAATTTCTGCATTAAAGTGCTGTGTTGAGAAGGCAGTGAATACCCTGCCAAGCAAATTTTTGAAAATATTATCAAGTTGAAAAATTATAGACATAAACTGGGATTTTCTTTCTCAAAGAATACCACGCATTTTGGACCTAATGGTACAAACACAACTTACGCCAAAACTTTATTAAATACAACTTTATGCCAAAACCTGCTCATGGATAACAAAGTCAGGATAATAGCCAAGATTATTCTGTAGCCTCTATTTGAAAAAAGGAAACATTCTTTTATAACGTGGATATCACTAAACTGCTTTGACAGATCTTTGAAGAAATAATGGGTAGCCTCCCATAATTAATCCTCTGGGCAACCTAAATATTTCAGCTAATTGAAATAGTTAGCTAAGCTATTTTATAATCTGCTAAGCTATAAAACTGGCCTGATAAGAAGGTTAGCATATCATATTGTTCCTCTAAGATCAGTTGACAAAAGTTTTTTGTGGGTAAATTATAAGAATAGCTGGTTTAGCACCAAAAAAATCCTAAATAGATGATTTTTTTTTTTAAATTTTTCAGTACCATAGTATCTTCAGTTCAGATAGGATAGAGTGCAGTGGAACTCAGTATTGAAACTGCCCAGGTAGGTATGTGAAGATTCAAGAGTTAAAACGAGAAGGGGGAAGAAGAGATAAAACCTAATTGTCATTGTTAGGCCTTTTCACTATGATTCACCATATCGAGACAAACAAGACCACTATAAGATGCAAGCAGGTGCAGACAGTCAATCCAGGCATTTGGTCGTGTACCGTGCTCCCCTGCAATGCTGTGTCCAGAAAACAGCACAGATAGGAATAGCTGGAAAACCCTTCCCCTCACAGTCAGCATGCCCCTCATCTGCTGCTCACAGCCTAAACAGCAGGAGCTCCAAGCACACCCCCCACCCACCAAGTCCAGTGGGGGCAAGTCTTCTGCCATTCAGAAAGTATGACCTCTGGTAGACTGTTCCTGAAAACCTATTATTATACTAAATAGCTGGGCAGTAAGAGAATAGGAGCCAGCATCCAATTTCTCAGCACACTCAATGGGCTTTTTCTCCAAGACATGCAGTAATTTGAAACTTCAGAATAAGACTGAAGCAGTTCCATACCTACTTGGATACTATCTTGTGCAAGCTCCATTTTTCAGCTAAAAAAATATTTTTTTAAAAAGCATGCAACTTCATTTATCAGTTAAAAGGGATTTAGTATCATTAAAGACCCCATAATATCAGTATTCAAAAGCCTGATCATAAGCCCACTTAGTCATCCTGAGGTCATGGAGTCAAAGACCTAAAATATCCTGTACACCTATTTCATCAAAAGTAACGCATTACTTTAATACATTTAAAATGAACACATTACTAAAATACATTTCTGGATTCATAGAGATATCACAACAGCACCACAGAGAAAAGATGCACAGGTGGGGGCAGAAACAATACCAAAGAGGTTACAGGTGGCACCTGCTTAGAGGCAGTTTGAAATATAATTCTCAACTACACAACAATATGGAGATACTTCACACTAGAACTTTAACAACTGAAAGAGAGATCTCTTCCTGCTTTCTTTTTCTTCCATGTCATTGAGTTGTCCTAGCTCTCCTGTACAGTCTGTCAGATCAGTTTTCACTACCAACTACAACTTCCATGAGCAGCGAAGAGAACACTTAACTAAAAAATACCCAAAAGGAAGGATGGATGAAACAGGCAAAAAGGACAGTACCAACTATAGTCCTGTAGAAAGCTGGTTATATTAGCAATCAGTAAAAGAAGGAAAAAAAAAAAAGAAAAAAAAGAAATTTGAAAAGCCAGTATGAGTTTCCCATCAGCAATGTCCCTCTAAAAGCGCAGGTGATATGACCCACACTTATGTAAGAATGACCAAGCTAGAATACAGATATTTTTTAAAATTCTGACACAGATATGCAAAAATATGAACAGCTAAACAGCCAATCAAAGAAAAGCTAAATAGCCAATCAAAATCAAAAACCATGCCAGTTACACTGATTTAATTTCTATGCCATATAATGACATATTAGAACACACTAGCAGAAAGAAATCCAGTGATTCAATTACACATAGATGAATAATAAAGAAGATTAAGAACAGAAGATAAGCAAATAACAGTGTTTTGGCAAAAATGCCCCAAAATTTTAAATGGAAAAAAACCAGTTTCCTTCTTAAAAGCTTTAAACTTTAAAAGTTCAAGCATAATAATTCTTAATAATAGATTTATTGAGTTGAGTTTAAGCTTCTACTGAAAATAACATTTCTCATGAAATGCAAAAAGAAAATTCAGACGCAATCATAATAATCATATATTAGATTTAACCAGTAGTTACAGCGACAGCTTACATACCACTTTTCCCAATGGTGATAAATTTAGTGGACTACAACAAGAGATAAAGTTAGAAGCCTAAAGAGACTAAGCTAATTTTTATAAGCAAAAACAGTTTAACATAGAGATATTCAAATGAAAATTTTAACAACAAATAAAACATGTAGTACTGTACACTGAAGTAAAACGTTTATGTGAAACACTTTCAAAGCGTTTCAAAAAAAAGATGTAAAAAAACCCGGGATTTAGTCAGTAATATTAATATTCTCTTATAATCTTTTTTTGCCCTTTCTGTCTCCTTTTTCCCCTCTTCAATCTATTTCCCATATTTCTGACTGCAGTCTTTGGAACATATATCACACCTTATATGACTGTACGGTATCTTCACAATACCAGATAACAAAGTTGTCAATTTTCTACTAGTACTATTTTCTTAGTAAGCTAAGACCAGTTTAGAGAATAGCAGCAGTAGTCTGCCAGAATAATATTATTTGTAATGTCATGTATATCTATTTGATTTACAAATCAGAAGGGGAAAAAAAGGCAAACGTCTGAAATGAATTAAGATCAAAAAGGGGAAAACTTACTTAGCATATTATGCAGAGACAAAAGTGGAACACTGTATGCAAACAAAAGCTGTATTAGGGGATGAAAAGGGCACAGGGAAAATTTCAACAGCTAACCTAGGTAAGGAAAGCAAAGCAATAAAGCTGTCCTCAAATGGCAAAGAAAATCTACATCATAACTTGTTTCCAACCAAGTGCTTATATACTACAAACACAATTCTCTTCCAGTGAAGAAACCTGAGGAGAAAATTTTGAAAAGCTAAAACATTTTTGTTAAACAAATAAGCACCTGAGTTCTTGGTCATTTTGGACAAGCTTAAGATAATCTATTAGCATTTCTGTAGCACTCCAATACGAGAAGTCCTATTTTAAAAAAGCATTATTTAGAGAAAAGCACTAGACACATTATGTGTATTAAGTGCTGGAAGACTGAAGACAGCTTCCCCCAAAAGGTCACAAGAACTAAACTTTACTCACTTTTTCAAAGACTTTAACTATATATATATTTATATACTTCATTAGTTAGTCAGCTGAATAGTTGGACATCTGCATCAATTAAGCAAGTAAGTCTTAATAGCTTGCCACTAGAACTAGAGAAATCAGATACTAACATCAGCAAAAACAGCATTCACTGCTTTTTAAATGAATCTTAAATCTTCTGTTCTGTAAGCAAAAACCTTGCATTATTTGATTTACACAGACAGCAGTTCTCATACCCAGACATCTTATTCACTTTATTTGGATCAGCCACTTTAAATGAATGTGTACATTATTTCAGGTGGGATACTGAGTGCTCATGGACATAGCAGGATGCCAATTTCAGCTGAATACCCTACAATTACATATTAATAAAAAGTAACTCTTCTTAATAGCACAGAGGAGTTGGAGTTAAGAGAGAACAGTATCCTAGTTTATCTTCTACTTGATTTTTAAAGTCAATTCAGTATTGTGATTTTTAGGCCTTATAAAAACAACATTTTGCTCACAGGGTTAACTGAGGCACCTGTAATTCTGCCTATTTAGAATCTTCTATTGCTTCTCTCAAGCACAATCTATTTAGTATTACAATGCCGTAAAAGCACACAGAAACAGAACACTTACTTCAGCTGTGGTATGTGAGAAATGCCTATAGTTTTCACATGCTGTGTCCTCCTTCAATGTGACATAATAATATTAGCATAATCTCCCAGAGTAACTTTAGGTTTTTTTTTAATTTTTGCTCTACTTTGAGCAAAATTTGGGGAAAAAAAAGGAAATTGCAAAAAAAAATTACTTACTAGATAGTGAAACCACATAAAAGAATCTCATACACTGAATAATATATAAATTATTTACCTTGGTTGCAATGTCAGCTTTAAAACTGTCTTGCGTGGCAAAGAATCTTGAGAAGCCTGAACATCATCCTACAAGAGAAAACATCTTTGAATTTGCTTTTGAATACACTTCAGTAAGCAATATATGAGCTTTGCCTATTATATGCATTTTGTGGAGTATAAAACCACGTTAACAACACCAGAAACCAAATCTTATTTTAGCCTGTTACTGAGGACGACAAACAACAAAATTTAATAAACTAAGTACTTCACACTGTCTAAAGAAAGACACTTACTTTGACCAAGTCACTGGGAAATATTTGTTTTCATTAAAGATCTTATTAGATTCCATTATCAAATTATTACACCTGTGCTTTCATTTTTGCATACAAGCCTTCATAATCACCAACTTCTTTCAAATTTTGCAAATACTTATCACATATTTTTATTAAATTTCTCCTACTATAAATTTACTCTGAAACAATATGCTCCTGTGCACTTACCACAAGCAATCACTGTATAGTCTCCTGCGAGCTCTCATTGTTACTTTATATTGTACAAAAAGAAAAGTTTCAAAAACCACAATTTGGGGTGTAGTACAGGGCTCATTTCCACTGAGGAAAGGTAGAGACAAGACATTGCTGTCACTGTTGCATAGCCTAAGAAAACAGCCAAACAGCTGATTCACAGTGCATTCCAGTCAGTTCTTACAATGGTGACCACTACAGACTTTGAAATGGAAGTGCAGAGTTCTCAGTTCCTCAAAACATCCTTAAAATCATGTTTTTCAAGTCTAGCAATTGTCACTTACATTTACATTTTCTTTCTGCACTGAAAGAACTAAGACTAATGTACAGGAATTGTGTAATGGTTGTAGTTTTATTTTCAGATTTTGAATCTCATCCATGATCCAACTAAAGCTGGATCATTCTGGGCTCTTTAAGGTTCTTCTCATTATGAGTGTATTACCTTCCAAGTGATTTTTTGTTTGCTTACTACTGTAGAGTTTGTAAAACTTAACATAAGAAGTACAAACTATTAATGAGAAAACCATGATGCTTTTGGGCGGAATTAATAATTAAGAAGAGTAGAAAAAGTGCAAGTGGTGTCATTGCAGAGTTCTTCAATCGCGTCTAATTCCCAGCTTCCTTTTTTCTACTTCCAAGAAAGGGAATTTCTCCCTGGTTGTCCCTGCTACCTGCTGGAATGCTGCTGCTATGGTCTTGTGCTCCATTCCTCTAAGTGTTTTGGAGTTCTTTACCCCTCAAAAACAGCAGCCACTCTCAGTCTTACAGTCTTCATAATTTGTCTTCCTCAACTCTCTTGACATTCATTCCGAATGCCCATCTCTGAGCAATTCCTGATGTCAGCTTCCATCAGCCACCAAAATACAACTCCAAAATGAATGCCTTTGAACTTCCACTTTATTGCAGAGGTGTTCTGTAAGTGTCCTGAAGTTCTCCTGTTAGCAATCTACAAATCCCACATTAAAAAGCTTTTGTTGCTATTTCCAATGCATAGCGGAGATACCAGATTAATGATACACTGCAGATATTGTGTGGCAAACGGATAAATCTTAATCTGCTTTTGTAATCACCCTATTTTTTTGTTTTATATAGACACAATAAATTCATTGCAATAACAACTTCCTTTTTAATCTCTGCTTTCACAGTGGTAATAATAGCTTATTGAATTAGTATGCTCCTAGGCAATATACAGTTGAAACAGCAATTAGTACTTCTACAATGCAGTGGTGTTAATCCAGACTGATGAAGAACAGGAACAACAAAAGTTTAGTAAAATGTAACATCACAACATCTTCCAATATATTTCAGAGCAGGAGTAAAACCTTCATCCCATGAATGCCTTCAAAATATTCCTACTTTATAAAAGTGCAGATTCATTTTCCAAAGAGGAGAAAAATTAATATATTTGTGACACACAAGCATGTAGCATACACATGCAGCATATATTTATACATATATATTGATATAAAAGTAATAAAAAGTATAAAAAACTATTTTAACAAAATTTTTTTATGTATACATGTGACTGGAAGAATCGTTCAAGATATGACACACCTGGCACAACTAAATCAGTAGAATGTATGTCATGTTTATTATGTCAGAAGTGTGAGATAATCATATCATAAAGACTGTCTTAATTCTGCTGTGCTTATGCACAAAGAACTTAAAGCATCTCATTTTGTCTACCTTCAGGGTAAATGCACTAAGTAGACTTCCTAAAAATTCATAGCTGTCACAGAAGAGCAATTTTGCTCAGAAAGTGAAGAAACTAAGAATTCTGAAAGGAAGCAATATTAGCAAGTGTGTTTCTTCAAGGTGCTCTTTACCGTAAAATAGGTCTCAAAATGATACATGAGGATCCATTGCTGACTTTATCATCCATTTCATTTAACACTCCTGTTTCAAATAATTTCCGCAAAGTAAAAAGAGCACAAGGTATTGTCTTGACCTAATCTTGCAAACTAAGGTTAGATTTCTGTCAGGGATGGGAATTTTCTTCTTCCCACACTTCTTAAGTTCCTCTGTGAAGCGAAGTCAAATTACAGGACTGCATAATGTTATATATTCACTTATGTATATCCCTTAAGTCACCAACACATTTATGCCCACAAGAAAATTAGAACACCCACTTTTACTATCTAACTCAAAAAGGGCAACAAAATAAGTCCCTTTCCTTTAGCTGTGTGGGGTTTTTTTTCAGTATCAACTGCTGACATGTTCACTTTTTAATTTCTAATGTCTTTGGTTAATGCGAAGAGTGATAAGTAGCACATTTCTGAGAAGGCATTAGGTGTAAATTTAGTTTGACATAGTTCACATTTCATTTTTGGAAAAAATCAAGGAAGAGAGCTCACCATTTTCAGGAGCGGAGTTGCTGTGTCATAGTTATAAGCACTTTTGTCTTTTAGGATAAGAATATGAACAGAGTCAATTATTACTTTCTTCAAATTCATTATTGAATGGAAAAGCCTGTTAAAACATTTAAAATAATAATTAGCTTTCAATTGGTTTTATTCGATGTTGTAACATCGAAATTTAAAAACATTAAAGAACTCAAAAATATGAGTTGGAGAAAAATAAATAAGAATTTTAGCATCAATATAGCATGAAATTAAGAACAGTTAGTAGCAATGGGTGACCAGCCTGAAAAATGCAGAAATATTCTTAATTATATTCTTGTCTTGCATACTGAAAGTGAGGTACATCTCCTCCTGTATGCTGTGCTACCAAAGGTGTATTCTCAGAATGCCAAGTGCTTTTTCAAAATGCTAATCTTAGGAAAGTTTGCAATTTGTATATTTGATTTTCAGTTTCTATAGTGGAGACAAGCCTGAAACATTGGTCAGAAAGTCAAGACTGTGTTTACACAGGATTAAGAGAACAATCAGAAACACAAAAAATATAAGCTATAAACTATATAAACTACCAGGATGCCCACAAATTACTAAAGACAGAGAGCTGGATAATTTTATTTGTAAAGTGAAAAAAGCCTTTATTGCACTCTCTCATAACTAAGTGCATTGTGAATACTTATGATACAGTAGATTAAAAGTATGGAATCTAAAAATACTTGTCATGAAATAGTTTTAAACAAGAGTATTTTAGATGCATTTAAAACAATTACTTATTTAATGAACATGTTCTATCATCAGTCTACCATCATCACCTCAATTAATCAAATTTACTAGTTCTTAACCTTCCAATATGAATCAATTTTCTGAACAAACCCATAATTAAAGCATGTGTATACACAGACATACATATATCATGCAAAGTTCTCAAAAAAATTCTATGAAGATGCTAGCAGAGTAATTTCTCAATACTTAGAAATACCTCCCAGATGAGACAATAAACAATGACAGACAAGTTAAGTAGAAGACTTTCAACACAAAAAAGATTTCCCACTTTTAAGATAGGTAGACTACAGAGGGTGTGGGATTTTCCAAAGAATATATGCTTAAATTAGCACATCTTTGATTATTGCTTACGGCAGAGAAATACAAAAACTTCTCCTACTTACTGCAGAAAAATTCTGTCATTAAGGAAATCTCAGTAATGTGTCTACCTTTTGAAATATCAAAATTTTGTTTGGACACCAAATTCTTATTCAGAGGGTTCAAAAATACTGTAAATGAAGAGCACGGGTAATCAAATCTACTTCTCATGTAGAGCACCTCTACACTTTCAGAGGAGTACGTGTCTGTATCAAATCTGTATGTCTGAAATAAACACTTCAGTTTTAAAAATGCAAAAGGAGATCAAGATTTAAGTTTATGTATATATAATAAATTACCTGGTGCCATAATCCACAACTACCCAATCTTTGGCTGTTCCTGTAATAGCATCATGGTGCTGGAAGAGTCCAAGGTTCCTTCTAGCCTCTGTCAGCAATTTATAGTTATCCACAGAAGGAAATACACTCATCTTCTCAGATTTACTGGACTGTACTAAAGCCAAGGAATAGAGAATTTCAGCTGCCCTGGAATTGCAGAGAATAATCAAGTATTTTTACAGAGTTAAAATGTAAAAAGCAATACATGCTTCATCTGAAGAATAAATGGTAAATAGTTCCATAAGCTCTATAAACCTTGTTCTTGCACATTTTATCATATCTCCATACTGTAGCTTCCTGCCAGACTTCTGTGGTGGAAAATGGATTTTTAAAATAAAAATATGACAGTGCAAACTAAAATACACAGTCATAAATGTGTGAGAGGTATATGGAATTGGTCCTAAAACCTCACAGCATGGATAGAGTGCCTTACAAGAAGCATACAATTTCCATTTCAAAAAACGACTTATTAATCAAATAAATTTGCTTTAAATAAAAATATTAATCTGTATACTAATGAATATCTATTCTGTCATTTGCACTTAAAGCAAACTAAATTCTTCTAATCTAAAGGCTTAACCATCTCATGCACCTGCTCACTACGTAGTCACCTGGAGAGAACACTGGATTCCAAAACCCTTACATTGAACAGAATGCAGAGCCTTTCTCTTCTACTTCTGCCGCAAAAACCTAGCACTAAAATATTGCCACTAGATTTGCACTTGCTTTATGACAATCTAAATTTATTTTTCAAAAAATATCCCCATGATTGCCCGTTATTATGGATATTTAACTGACAAAAATGCCTGCATAAATTCTGGGAAAACATCTGTTAACTTTTTTCCTATCTTCTCCTAAAACGTTATAGTTCTCTTTTTGCAAGTCTGAAAAGTGTCAGATTATTTTTCAAAATTTATTAGAGGTTAATGAACATTTCTCGAGTACTTGAAGCAACAAAGATGATACAGGTTAATGACATAAAAAGCGAAGAAATCACAACAACATATTTTTCTAGTAATGTTAACTTCTAGGCCTGCAAGTAATAAATTAAAAAGAAAAGGAAAATAAGTCAAATCTTTTATTTACCAAAGTTGTCAGTGAGGGCATGTGTTGAATTTTAAACTACATAAAACAAAAAACTTAATAAAAAACCCCTTGGTTTTTAGACTATGCATGGTATTAATTGTTAACATGAAAAATTCCTCCCAATTTAATTTTCTCTTCATCTTTATACAACACATAGGTAACAGTTATCTAAAACCTGCAGCTACCATGTACCCAAGTAAACTGAAAGGTGCACTATACATATAGCAGCCTAAATTATTCTCATATTGTCAATATTTCATGAGCAGGTGAAGATTTTGCTCCTACCAGTTAGATAATTGCTCATAAACTACATACAAAATCAAGGTGTTAAGAAGTTTTAAGTCCTATATTTAATTACCAGTGCTAGATTAACCTTAATCACTGTAATTTAAATGTTACTTAATGCAAATTCCTACTTCTAAAAATCCCTGCTACTTTGTCCTCTTGCAGCTTAATTTGAAAGAAAAATGAAAATATTTTAGTTGAAAAAAAGTCATCAGACGCTCATTCATCTAGTGAATAAGCCCTGTTCTAAAGCATGCTACCTCTTTTTAAAAAATCAAGTTAGTCACTTAACACTGACCTAACTTTGCTATAAAGAAGAGAACACAACAAATTTTAGTCCTTTAAATAAAGTGAGATTTTCTTCCCCACAAATAATTTTAATTTAATTTTCTTTTTTATTAATAGGGACATCTCTCAGATGCAGAA
Organism: Geospiza fortis; assembly: GCF_000277835.1. Classification (NCBI taxonomy): domain Eukaryota; kingdom Metazoa; phylum Chordata; class Aves; order Passeriformes; family Thraupidae; genus Geospiza; species Geospiza fortis. Next base: position 247,698 of record NW_005054467.1, read on the forward strand.
TTTTCCTTCCATATCTCAGTATTTTTCTAAATGCTAAAAAGGTTCAATGTTCAATGATGAAAGACACTCAGAAATACACACTGTATTAGAGAACACTTTGGCTTATAGGTAAGCATCTAATACCTTTTCATATAAGCTGTATAAAGCCTTGGTTTTCTCACATCTGTTTCAAACTACTGCAGATGACCTAATACAATTTTCAGGAATTTTCAGTTTCATTTTAATTTGTAGCACCTGTCCCTGATAGGACACAGCAAATAGACCAAAATTTGCTTCACTTATTTGTCAAGGCCTGCACTAACTTACCTTACCTAGGTCCAGCTTCTATTTAACCTAAATAAATAATATTTCCAAGAGATTTTGAACTCTCAAGGTGTAGTATTTTCTATCCATCTGCATAGTTAGAAGTATCACTAGTATTCACCTTATAAATTAGTTCAATTTTTTTTTTTTTCAGATTTACTGTAATTTTTCCCTGTTCACATCAGTAACTAATAAAACAAAAAATTGTGTCCCTAACTTGTCTCAAACTATGCTGCTGTTCTTTAAATCTTTTCATTGCATTAAATAAACTTCTGGTCACATATTATATCACTCTTTAAACTCCTTCAATCCATCCATCCGTCCATCCATCCGTCCATCCATCCATCTCTCACTTAAGATTAAAAAGTCAGTAATGACTCAAATCACTGTCAATCTCCATTATAAAATCCTTAAGCTTTCTTACACTTCTTTACTACACAACTCCCAAAAAAACTCTTTTCAAACAGGAAAAACCTTAAACAACCAACTCTTCTCTTGCTTAAATGGTTAGTTTTCTTATTGGGTCCTGGGGCTGAACATTATCTCCTGGCTATTATGTAACAGGGAAGTGCTGCTTAATTCAGGTACTGCTGGAAATTAAAAACCTTCATCCTTGGTAAAGAGCACACACACACATATTTATCTTCTGTTCATGGCTCCTTCTCTCACAAACATGAGCATACACCAGACAGAGGGATGTGAGCTCAAACATACTATGGAAATAGTTATCATGAATTTGAGGATTAAATACGATCCTACTGTATTCCCTTTGACTTTAAAGAAATAAAAAAAGATAAAAACCCTACTCCTGCTGTTCTCATAGCTAATGTGACCCTCATGAAGATTCTCATGGTTTCTGAAAACAACACTGACAAAAAACCTTATATTAAAAAAATGAGAACACATCTATGCATTTTTTCCTTAGATCTTATTTACAAAGGATAATGAAAAACTAAAAACTTCCCAGGTACTTTTTAAAACTATACTTTAATACATAAGAGCATTGACAGATTAGTGTTTCTCCAGAGATTCTTTACCTATACCTTTTTCAGAAGTTGAAGGCAACTGAAACATTTAAATTAAGGAATCTCTTTATTAATGTAAAGTTTTAAATACTACAAACAAACTCATATGAAATTTTCTGTAATCTATGTAATAAAAAACAGGAAAACGACAATTAAGTAACCAAAACTAAAAATCTTGAAAAAATAGACTATGATGAAGCTGAATGAAATTAAATCCTTGGTGCATTTTAAGAAACAGAAAGGAAATTAATCTAAACTGAAAAAAACAATTAGCTAGATAATTGAATTTATAAAAATATTATCTGTCCTTCTTTTCCTGTTCTCTTGTGCATCTTGACTTCTCCAACAGCAGTATTAAACAACATTATTTTCACTGAAAATTAAAGATTCCTGTGATGAATCATCCACATTACCACAGTAAAAACTGGATTCCTGGGAAGAAATAAAACAAGCTCTGCTAGAAACAGTTCCTCTTTTTAAAGGTACTCGTATCTGCCTCCAAAACACTACTTTCCAAGCTTGCTTGGAAATGCCACTTTCCACACCTCTCTTGCCCGTTGGATACTGCAGCATCCATTACAGCAAAAAAAATTGTAATCCTTCAGGAAGGCTATACATGGAATGTTCAGAATTTACATCGCATCCATCTGCCCTGGATTTCCTTCTGGAGCTCTATAACGCAGTTAAATCATCATATGTCTGCTACAAGGGAGAACCGTTTAAATACTCAATTACCAAAATTCAGCAATGATTTTTTTTCTTTAAAGAAGATGCAGACAGCTTTCAGAAGAACAGTAGTCTTAGACCACTTGGTACTCAACATTCCAGGCTGTTTTGTAGCCTTCACCCTTCCAATTCTGCTCAAGATCCTGCTGGTGGGGGAGCGAGCAGGGGGCTGCCTGAGGTTAAACCATGACAAATACTTACACATTAATCTCTCCTGTGTGCCAAGAAACACATTATGAATGTACTGGATGGCAGGATTTACCTTATGTAGGATTCCAAGACTCTGTCCAGGCGTTTATAAAAGGGTCGTGATGTAAAGTACCCACTCCAGTAATGATGATCTCTGTCTGCATAGGTGAAGAAGTCTCCACTTAAAACGGGAAAAAGTGAATTGCTGCTCTTTTCACCCAAATTGCTTTCTTTGAGCAGAGCTTCAAAGTAATCAGATAAAGTTCCAAACTGGGCCTGAATGAAAATTAAAATTACTGTAACAAAGTTCCATTTTCATTATGCAGAAAATACAGAGACAATGAATATGCTTGGTTCCATATACACTTCAGAAACACACAACTCTTCCAGCAGATTTACAGCAGAAAACCTATCCTAAAAAATTTTAAAGTTCCCCTGCACACTTTTCAGACAAGCTGGATAGCATTTCAAAACTCAATACAAGAAATATTTTCAAAAAAGGCATATCAATTCAGTACAAGAGAGAGATGGATCTGTGGGAGCCTGTCCAGAGAAGAGTCACAAAAGTGGCTAAAGAAACACCTTCCCTCTGAGGAAAGGTTGAGAGAGATGTGGTTGTTCAGCCTGTAGAGGAGAAGGCTCTGGGGACACCTTGCTGTAGCCTTTCAGTACAGAAAGGGCCCTTGCAACTAAGATAGGGACAGGCTTTTAGTTGGACCTCTTGTGCTAAAACAAGAGGTAATGGTTTTAAACTAAAAGAGGATAGATTCAGACTAGATATGAAGACAACTTTTAATACGAGAGAGAGGCGATACACCCAAGGTGCCCCCAGAGGCTGTGGATGCCCCATCTCTGGGAACACTCAAGGCTGAATTGGATGGGACTCTGGGGCAATCTTTGAAGGTGTCTCTGCTTTCTCTCTGCTCATTACAGGGCAGTTGAACGAGACCGTTCTAAAGGTCTCCTCCAACCAAAACCATTCTACAACTCAAGATATGTTATTTTTTTACTATTATTATTTAAATAGATATATAAAATAATATCTAAATGTCAACAAACAAGTGAAGCATTGTTTCATATCTTACGAGTAAGTCAGTGATACGCAAGCTAAGCAACAACTCAATATTACCCAAGTAGCTGTCTGGGCTAAGGAAGAAATTTTTGTAATGCAACAAAAACATAGTTCTCCTAATCCTGTTTTCAAAATTAGCTCTCTTGTGCTCCAGATCTTGCTTAACCCAAAAGATTACTTTTCATCAAAAAAAAAGAAATCAGCATTTGTTTTCAGAAGTTGACTCCTTAAATTCTGTACAAAGAAATTGCATTAAGAAATGTAACATGTGGGAGCAAAAAAAATTAATTAATTATCTTCTGGTCATTTTTAAAAATGCTGTGGCATGGTAATAGCAGATCTTGACAGGGTAGGTCAAAGACTGGTATCCTTAAGATTCAGGGGAACAAAAAAAAGAGTAAATAAATGATTGGCATCAATGTTGTTACTATTGAGAAATGTTGTTAAAGAAGCATAGATGGCAAAATGGATTTCAAATGAAGGTATAAAAAAAATTAATGGAAGCTGGAACAGGACAGAAGACCACATTATGTTACCAGAAATACCACCACCGTAAACTATAATGATAATATCAAGTAACTTTATTTCCCATTACTATTATTATGTTTAACAACAAGTATACAATATAGCATGTTGGAATTTATAAAATCAAGTTTTATTAAAAATCTTTTTCAAAATTACTTGGAATATAAGGAGTATCAGACTATCACTGTGACAACAAAATCACACTTTTTAATCTTTTAAAAACCCCAAACACTTTCACTTCAAAGTCGTTCACATATTCCAAGTATTCGTTAGGTGGAGACAATATAGTAACTTGCCAGTTTAAATGGCAGTAAAGCAAAGAAAGATACATATTGCCCCTGAAATCCCACTGTTAGTAAACTTTGTCTTATCAGGCTCTTTTAGGATACTTGCTCTTTTCCCTCACTATCATAGGCACCTGCAAGTAGAAAATAACAAACAAAACCAACACACCAAGAGAAGACACAGAGACGATCTCACTTCTGCATTGAATCAGAGGAGTAAACCCTCACCAGAGGAAGCATCGAAGTCAGGTGAATGAAAATAGTGGAATAACCAGGTAGAGTCTTCTATTGGCATAGTAAAAGACTCAGCTCGATTTATGTATAATAGATGTAAAGGAAATCTCTGAATGGGAGATTGAATTCCTCAAGAGCAAAATAGGTATGTTTTACAGTGATGTACCACACACTTTTAGAACAGAATAGTGGCTGGCAGGAGAATCTCAGTGCTAACAGACATATCCACTAGATAAACATCACAAAGAGCTGTCTGAAAGAGTAAATCTCCCTTCAGATCAGAAAGGCAGAGTAGGCACTCCCTTGTGTAAGCAGTAATATCCCAGGCATCTCAGCACTTCAGGAAGAAATGTGAACTCTTCCTTTATATAATCTAGATTATTACATAGCTGAGCATGCCCTGTTGCTTGCCTGTGGAGTTACATTCCACTAGGGAAAGTGCAGAAGAGTGTGAAAGAAAGAAAATGTGTCTCCATTTAAGCTCATATTTTCGAGAATAAATGACATCAGTTTCAAACAAAACAAAAAATCAAACCAAAGCAGAAAAACCCAAAAAAAAAAAAAACCCAACAGACAGGCAACAAACAACTAAGAAAGAAAAAAAAGAGTAACAAGAACAGACAGAGGAAAACCTAAGTATCTGAACAAAATGGAAAGGAGAAATGCTCTGATGCCAACAGTGTTCCAGCTGATCAAAATACCCTAGATGTGAAGCAGCAGACACAGAGGATTTTGTTTCTTTTTGTCTGGGTATTAAAAACCATAAAAAGGGTCAGATACTTCCGTGAGGGAACCAAGGGTTAATGTGACCAGCCTAATGAAGTAGACTGCTAGAATCCTTGACAATGGGCTGAGCAGAACCTTTCAGAAGAGGAACTTTCAGAGATCTTAGGACAGCACTGGTTCTTGAAGAATGACTTCAGAGGCTTCAGTTTTTGCCCCAGAGACAAAATCATCCAGCCCAGGTTAGTAAGAACTACAGAAAATATGTTGCTGTTAGTATTCAAAGAGTAATTACCTGCACAGTAAACACATTTTTGACAGAAGTAAAGGTAGTGATAGCAGCAAGCTTAAGTTTTCAAAGATAGGCTTTAGATTAAAGAAAATTGAAGAGTACTCTGCAGGTCTGCCTCCCTCCAGCAGGACAAAGTGGTCCTTCACCATACATCATGTCATCCACATCCCACAGGAAAGACATAAAATTGAGTTTTCAGATAAAATATAATCCCAAGAAATCATCTTTCTTATGCAGAATACAAGTCCAGAAGTCAGCAGAAAGTAATAACATACTACAGACACTACTCCAATGGACAGTTGGAAGAATCGGGGAGGTCTCAGAAAATATAAGGAAAAACAGATGCACGCACAAACCATATGAAAGATATCAGACCAGGTTAAAAAAAAAGCCTAAATGTGAAAGCAAGCAAAAGTGCACTCTCAGGTAACACTCAAAAAACCCAAGGTTGTGGCCCCCATTTGTTAATGTCATGCTGAAAGATGATGAGAAGCTGTCAGAATACAGAGAATATTTATAGTACCAGAAGTCCCTAGGGCCACCTCGTACTTCAAGAAGTACACATTAGGGCATATGAATGTGTGTTTTAACTCTTACACAAAATTGTTGATTTGAAGTGCACCTCCTCTGATAATTGTGTTAATATACTCAGTCCTTCTGTAGCCAGCTCAGTCTCAGATTTTATCATATTCAACAACATGTGCCAGCAATGGCATCTCTTAAGACTTTTTGGTTTGTTTTGGGATGTAAAACCAAGAGGACACAAATAAAGCAGCAAAACCTTCTTCAACTTCTAATAAGAAAATACAATAGTTTGAATTAACAATGTCTGTGAGTCTTAAGTAACAATGCCTGAAGCTTGTGAAAACAATCTGAGAAAACAATTAAACCTACTAGCTACTCTTCAAATTAATCTAGTTTGGAAGCTATCTATAGTTTTCAAGCCAATATTATTAATAGCAACGTTTTTGTTTGGGGGGGAGAGAAGGCAGTAAAGGTAAAAAAAATGTAAGCTACCAAGACACATCAATCTGCTGTTAAATAATATATAAAGATTCACATTTGAAAAAACATCCAAACCTAACCACAATTACTTTTTCCATGAAGAATCACAGAATATTGGGAAATACTGTTTTCTCAACAAACCAGAAAATGTGCTGTAGTTACCTTAACATGCCACTCAGGACGAGAATTCATATAATCAAACAGCTTCTGATAATTCTGGTACTGCTGATCCCATTCAGAGCTCTCGGTGTAGCGGAAATCGTCCCCAAGTGGAGCTAACAGAACTTTTGTACGGAAAAGCTTTGACTTCTTCCTGTATTGATCTAATATCATCCAAGCCCTTGAGGAGAGAAAAAAGAAGAGCAATTCAGAAGACAGAGGGAAAAAAGTCAGCATTTGGCAAGACAATTCTTAGATATCAAGTTGTGTATTAGGATGACACCAAACAAGACATACAAAACTCTGTTATCTCACGTCGTAACAAAAAGCTGGATGCAATTCCCCCCGTTGGGACACCATATTCAACCTACTATTGTTGCAAACACCACGCTAATTAAATCCTTCAATAAGCTTATCAAGCTTCATCTCAAGCAGTAGGGCAGTCTGGATCAATTTGTGCCTCTGCCAAAACTAACCTCCAGTTCAAATTATGTTTACCTGCTTTATATTTAGATAACAATCCTAATCCTCTCCAGCCCCTATTTACCATAATAAGCAAGCTCTTTCCATCCCCTCTGGCACCTTCCTTTGATACTTTGCTTATATCTTCATGTCCTTGGCAGAAAAACTGCCCACAGATTAATCTCTGAGGAACTCCAGCCTTGCAAATAAAAAAAAAAAAACCAATGCAGGAGGAAGTTTGCTGCTAAAAATCACTGTTCTCCCTTCAGCCAGGTTCTTAAATGTCTTAAAGCCTTCCTTCTTGAATCTTTAAATTAAACCCACTGTTTTTATGCTTTTGGCCTTAAAAAAAAAACCAAACAAACCCTAACCTACCAAATCCAGAAACAAAATACTCACACATGCACACAGAGAAAAAAATGCAGAATTACACATTGGCACCTACTAATTCTAGGATGGGTAAACTATCAGTTCCACATCAGCAATGTATTAAGAATCACAAGACTGGTATCTAGGTTACTGAAAAAGTCCATTTTCAACCCTCCCCCTCCAAGTCACAATTATTATCAGCATCTTCAGATGCTGATACTCTCTAATTAAAATTCTCATAGGACATAAAAACTGTAGTAACCTTTAAGAAAACAGAAATACAAATTCCAAGATTTTAAAGAAAAAATACCATAAAATTCAGATTCTAATGAGGTTCTTTTGGTTCTTCAAATCTTTTTAATAGATGATCTAGCAAAATCACCTTTCAACTGACACTCTTGAAGAATTGCTATTTAAACATTTATGCGGAATTTATAGTCCAATATATTTGAAACCCCTCTTTCTTTGTGAAGCATGTCAAAGCTTACTTATTTATCTGATTGCGGAAGTACTGCATAGACACAAGGTCTGACTGTGTTCTGGAGGGAGAAAGGGGCCACAATATTAACTTTAATTAAGGATCTACAGAGTTCTAACAAGTTTAGAATTTACCCGCCTGGTGTCTTCCCCCTGTCCCCTATTAGTGGATTTCTAGTTCAGCCTGCCAATCAATACTTTCCATGACTTTCAACAGTTTGTAAGATTTAAACACAGAAGTTTCCTCACCACACAGCTGCCAGAACAACTGGCATAACACAAGACTTGGCAATGCTTCCTTCTAAGGAACCTGTCTAACTCAAATTTTCCACATATAGGCTATGGTTGAAAACATATTTTAGTGTTGAATCTCTCGAAATATACAGGTTACAGGTAACAGGATATTTGACTTTGACATCTCTCTTCAAAGTCCTCCTTGGGTTTCTCTCCAAATATCCAGCAAAACTCATCAGTATTGCTGCTCTCTCTTTCCTAAAGTTCTGATAGCTGTGGGATTATTATGTGGTTTTTAAGGGAACAGCAAGATTTTCCTCAATTGCAAACCACTTTTAATTGCAAAACCACCAAAGAACATCAATTTAGGATATCCTTCTACATTTATCTCAAATAACTTCCCAAATCATTAATTCATACAGGAGTGTGAAAGTGCCTGCAGAAAGGTCCAGACAGAGCACAGTGAAGACAAAAAAATACCTCTGGAGGAAAAAAAAAGTTTCCACTGAATCTCATCACTTTTTTCCCCTTTATTGTTTCCCCATTAAATAGAAGTAGGTGCATTTTGATATGTTTATCCTGCCTACCTGAATGAAAATCTGAAAACCACACAGGAGATCAGCCATAATAATCTTTTTGTTTTCAAGCTTTCAGGTTATCACTGAATGCTTGAGACCTTTCACAAATAAAGAAAATTTTTTTTGTACCACAATTTCTTTTAATGCAAAAAAAAACCAAGTATTTGAGTAAATAAGTACCAAAACAATAAACATGGCTGGTTTTGATCCCTCCTATTCAAAGGAATAGGAGCAACAGCCACCTGAGGTAGGCAATCACAAACATTAACCACCACATGACCATACAACGCAACCATAAAGATAAAAAAGCTGAAGGGCAAAACTGGGTTTTTGAACAGCAGCTGGTGAAGAGGAAAGTCCATTCTCTACTTCTCTGAAGCACGTAACTTGCAGCAAAGATTCTCTCCTATTCCATGCTTGGGAGAGAGAGACACGCTGAAACAAACTGTGCTTCTGCTAATAACTCATTTACACTCAAGGAAAAAAAGCAAATAACCCAGAAAAAAAAAATACAAAAAAACCCAACAGCAACAACAACCAACAGCTGCTTTTTCTTCCTAGTGTGAAAAACATCACACTTCAGAGTTCAAACATATGAATAAGGATGCAGCTGCAAATCAGAGCAAGTGCAAAGTGCAGTAGTAGTCTTTATAACCTCAGCTGTTATGAAATGCAATTACACAAGTACAGGTTTTCAATTAGGCTGCCGCTTCATTCCTTCTTACCAAGCCACAACTTAAGTGGCAAGGCAATGAGAAATCCTAGAAACTACTAGACCAAAGTTTTCAACTCAGCATCTCTTTAATATACATATAAGGCCAAAAGAGTATTGAAATCAAAAGCAACAGTCCCAGCTGAGTATGCAAGATCTGGGTTTTATTACTTTTGGATTAGCTTTGGCACGAAAGAAGGTCAGTGATCTAAACCTGGTCTATTAAATTAATCAACTTTTTTCTGACCCATGGATGTCCTGTATTTTTCTAGTCTTAAAGCAATCAGAGATAAGAGGTAGATTAATTAGAGTGCTGCAAACCTATAACCTTGGAAAACTTATGATGTAAAGACAGACTTTTCAATTCTGGAATTCATATATCTCCTCATCATAACAACTGTGAAACATGTTATTATAGAGGTCAGATCAATAACATTTTTGGTTGCCTACAGTATTCCAGCTTTTTCAAAAAACACACATAGCATGTTTTAGCATTCTCCATCAGAACATCCTGTGTTTTAGTGAGTTTATTTGAAACTGGATACTAAAAGCGTGGTTTGAGTGTTCCAAATGTAAATAATCCAGGCTTCCAACTCAAAGATCACCTGGTAGTCTTTTACTTTTCCCATAGGTATCATACCGAATACTGATGTTTCAATTCCCTGTTAGGCACTAAAACTGCTTTTATCTAAAAAAAGCTGATGCAAAATATTGAGCTTCAGAGACCATATTGAGACAATAATAACTTCAAATTGATCATATGTTCACTACATCCCTGCCCCATTTATCTTATTCTTAAATATCTTTTGACATGTAAAAACCCATTTCTTTTTCAAGATCTAATTTAGATTGTTGTGCAAAAGTTGTATCTAGGTAAGTGCAGGGATTAAGAATAATTAAAAACCAAGACTCTTAAAAAGACTATTTCAAGCAGACACTCTAAATTATATTTATTGCCTCTGTGTTTCAGGTATTTGTTATATAAGCTGTCGCTCTTCAGGAAATATTTGTCTCAGCTAATTAAGATACATAGTCAAGATTTTTATTTTTTAAACTTTGATGTAATGACATATGAATTTTCCTTCACATGCAATAGGCACTGGGTGTGTCACAATTTTTCTACTTTTCTCCTGTCACCATCATCTTTCTTTTCTCTGCTTCATTAAAACCCCCTTTTTCCTATCATCATACCAATTTCTACCTTTAAATATAGCAGTTGTAAGGTATTCTGCTTAATTTTGGTTTTATCTTCAATAATATTTTGTAACTGAATTTTGTTTAAGTGAAGTTTTCATGATGCTTGTCAGAAATTATACTCAGAAAAAAAGTGATCCATACATGACATGTAGACAAGCAGTGCAACATAATCACATCATCACTTTAAAACTTCAGCGCCAAGGACCAAAAAGTCACCCTGCTCTCCTTAATACATTTGTTATGATCAGTAATTTACACTAATTATAAACAGCTGCCTCAACTTTTAACTTTGGAAACCTGATGTAGTGTGAAGCCTGAAGATAGCAATAGGACCACAGAATACAACTATTTTGTGGAAACACCTTTGGCAGTTTAATTCACTTCCCTTTCTTTTGTTTTTTCCCTTTTTTCTTTCCTTTACTCTCCCTCCCCAACTCGCTACCTCCACCCCCCACCTCGTCATCCAGAATTGAGAAGCAGTTTTGTAGAAGTGTAAATTTGATTCTTAACTGGGGCAAAACAACTCAGTGTTTCTGTCTGAAAAGGAAAACTGAGGTTCATAGGAATTTCCACCCTGGGCACAAAAAACCACAAATTTTCACCCCGGGTACAAAAAAACAGGAATCAGATTTACCTAAGTTTTACACTTCAGGAAACTTAGGCCACAGGATGCCAAGTTTTTCAAGGATATACCACAGGAAATATCCCACTGTTTGTACAGCACACTACATTGTGCTGCCCCTGAAGTGTTTCACTTGCAGGGGACAGATCACTGTTCATAAAATTCACAAAAAACACAGTAAACCAGTAACACAGCTCCAAACAGATGACTGTACTCTGACTGTCATTTAGAGATGGACTCATGTATTACGAACGGAAAATTTTTTAAAATGCCACTTCCTTAAGAATAACTTTTCCTCTAATTTCACTGACAGTAACGTTCCCAACCAAGAAGCAAACACTAGGTTATGTAATAGGTATTGTTTACCCATGACAAGCTTATTTTAAAAGCTTGTGCTGGTTTTGGCTGGGCTAGAGTCACAGTGGCCAGTATGGCGCTGTGATCTGGATTTGCTCTGATGACAGGGTTGGCAACAGAGAGATGATTTTGTTATTTCTGAGCAGGGCTTGCACAGAGCCAAGGCCTCTCCTGCATCTAAACTGTAGGAGTGTGTCTCCTGTTGAGAGAATGACAAAATTATCTTTTGTCTCCATAAAAAGGAAAAAATGTTAGAAGTTTCTCTCCTCAATTAGGTAAAAAGACACCCTATAGGACCTTGGGGACTTCACCTCAAACTTAAGGACAGCTAATTGGAGAGAAGTTAAAAGTTTCACTTAAGCAATTTACTAGAAAAAGAAGACAACAAATGAACTATTTGCTTTGTGAGGTGTTTTACTAGGAGCATTCAGGTTGGTTTTTTTTGTCTCAACCCTTGAGTTTTCTCATTTTACTCTTCTGATTCTCTTTCCCGCCCCCACCAGGGCAGCAGTGAGCTTAGTGGAGCTGAGCTGCTCACTGGCGTTGAACCACAACAGAACTAAATTCACCAAGCTACGCCAGATGCCATCTCTGGCTAGCATAATTACATTTTTTTAAGGTTATTTCCTCGAGGACTATGTTAAAACTGTACCTGTGTTGAACATTTCCAGCATGAATGGCTTCTGGTGGGACTCTCCAAGGGCAACTTATTCTTCCTCCAGGAAGTCGTTTGAAATCAAACTGGCAGCAGATTTTTGGATCCGGACCACAAGTATGAGGAACATCATAGCTATAGAAAGGCATCATATGACAAAGAATATCTGTACTGGATCCCAAATCTGGAATTAAATAGAGTAAAACTTTAAAACAAAACCTTTCAGATTTGCTGAAAGTAAATCACTCCCATGTTCTTAGTCCAAGGATTGTACTGAAAAGCTACCACACAAAGACAATTTCTTATTTTGAATATCCATAGCTTGAATCTATTTTTGCATGTACCTTATGTGTATAAAGAGGGTAAAATAGACATACAAACAAGATCAGAATGTTCTAGTGAAGCACCAGTTGATTGGGAAGGACAGGAATAAATGTTAGGTGTGTTTTACCCAGATAAAACTTGTCATTTTCAGAATTTTAGATGTAATAAGACACAATAATAATAAACATCTTTTAAACTTTGAGTGGATTAAAACAACAACTTTAAAAAACCAAACATCAAAATGAAACAAAGAAAAAACCAAACCAAAAGCCAATCACCTGCCTGTCATTGCCTCATTAATACAATATTTGAATCAGTTGAAATGTTCCTCCTCCTACACTTTATTTCCACATAGTAGGAAATAAAGGAGTAGGAGGAAGAAGAGAAGTAAAACTAAATAAAAGAATTTTTCACCCTTTTTACTTTTGCAAGGAATATGACAGAATGGAAAAAATAAGAGAAGGTAAAAGCAAAAATAAAAGTGAAAAGAAAGGAAGATCAGAGGAACAATGGCAATTATATCAGTTTTGCATTTAGTACCTTTCCTAACTCACAAATATTCTCATTTCCCCTTCTGTTATTCAAAGAGGGGGAAAAAAGAAAAAAAATCTCATAAATTTAAGCTAGATGAAAGGCTTTTTTTTAAACAGAATTGCAAGTTTAAAATTTTCAGGTCTAGACAAACTCTGCTAAATCTTGTCTGTAAATATTTCCACAGTACTTATTCAAGTTGTCTTCATATTTTACCTGTGTAAATTAATAAAATAAATTGACATAAAGGAAGAACACATACCCCAGTTCTGTCTCCAAAAAAATTCTAGTGTCTTTTGTGTTGCAAAATGTTTTTTAATTGAATAATGCACTCTCTGTATAAGCATTTTGGAAAATCCTGTGCGCTTCAGAAGGTAGGCCATTGTTGGTGAATGCCCAAATGGATCAATTGCCCATCCAGACTTTGGTTTTACTCCTGTTAAAAAAGGAAAAAGCTTTAATTTTCACTCAATGAAAATTATTCCAATAATTCAAATGAGAGTACTAAAGATGACATTTCCAAGATTATATACCCAATTAAGTGTTAAACCTTCTGCAGAGCCCTGGAGTTAAAAAACTAGAATTAAACAGTTAAACAAACAAGCAAACAAAATATCTTATAAGTAAGGCATTCTAAAAAAGTTAAAGACTTTAAAAAAGTACTCACTGCTACACTGTTTCAAATTTGATCAAATATCTTTATTCAGAATCATTAATTGATATAAATTCTCTTTCACTTAAAGTAGATAAGATATTAAGAGATATTACAATTAAAAAAGAAATGTGAAAGAAAATTAATAGCTGTGGATAGATAAATGCAATAGCTTGTTGAAATTTCACTGTTATTTAAATAATGTTAATCTTTTTTTTTTCCAGAACTAATTTTTTTTAAATTTATTGGTTTGTTGATCAATAGAATCTTGTTTATTAATACTCTCTTTTCACTGAACTTCATGCTAAGTAAATAAAGGAGCTACATCTAACTCCTGCCTTTTATTAGGTCTTCCCTTCCCCATCCAATTATGCCAAGCTGTGTTTATGGAAATTGCAATCTAAGAACAACAGTGAAACAGCTTTCCAAAATCATTCCAGTTAATTGGGTGAAATAATGTTGATTTATTATTTAAATCACTGTACAAATATTTTCTATATAAAAAGGTTTCTCTCCTCCTATGGAACTAAACAAAAGAGCATCCCAAAGGCAGCAAAACAGTTCAGCCAATGTAACTGCAGTCAGCAATTCCTCCATTCTGACATTACGACGGGTTTAGGCTTTATAACTACAAGTACTACTGCTGCTACATATATATATATATATATATTCTTAAAGCCTTTCAGAAGAGAATCTAATGAACACATAATGAACACAGAGCAGGCAGAACAGATCCAAACACATAAAAGCAGTATCAATTTTTAAGTCATTTCAAGAATTTTGTCATGATATTCAAAAGACAGAAAAGGCAAAGGCTGTTTAGACCAGACATGGGATCTAAAATTCAGCATAACTTAGTGTTAGTATTCGGTTATGACAATATTATATGCATGTCTTACATTGATCAAGACAAAATGCTGTGGCATAAAATTGTTCAAATAACTTTGTCCAGGAACTTTTATCACCAAACATGAATAGCAAATACCAGACTTGATCCAAAAGCTTCCTGTAACTGATTTAATGTTTCAGGAAAGCTGAGCAAAAAGAGCCTTCTAAGCACCTCAGAAATTTAACAAAAAAAAAAGTATTTTCTTACTGACTTCTTGTATTAACATAGTTAAATTTTAGATTAATGTACATACCAAGGTTCTTTTCTAGCCACTGATGCCCTTCTATCAGCTGGTCAATTATAGCAAAATAATGAGAAGAAGCTTCATCAGGCATGACCCATCCTCCTGTTACTATTTCAAATTGTCCATCTTTTATTAACCTGACAAATATATAAATCATATTCAGAATATTCCATATGAAAACACACTCTTAAAATCAATTTCAGTATACTCAACAGGCAATCAACAGCAATGTGATTCCAAAATCTAAATTGTTTTTGCTACTTGCATCACTGGGCTGTATTCCTTTAATCAAACAGGGAAAAAATGAACTGCTGAACAGTGAAGTATTTAATGTCCTTGTGCAAAGAAAACCAGTTCTACTGCATGTGATATATTAGATTTTTTTAAAAATCAGGAAGAAAGCTGTTTCCTGCACAGATTACAAAAATAAAACAAATGCACCACAGCACTGAAGGCCAACTGAGCAAGATGCTTAGACACTGCACATTTCAAGCACTGCTCGAAATATCTCCCCTAATATCTCCCCACCTTTGATCTAATATTCTTTTTAGAGTTTTAGAGAGCTGTTAGATCTTGGAAGTTTATTGTATTTACAAATGCTTCAGAACAACTCACTCATCAAAATGCCTTTTTGAACCAGGTCACAGGGTGACCCAGCCTCTCCATTGCCAGTGAACATAAAGATCACACTCCCAGCACCAGGTTGCCCCAACAGTTCCAGTTCTTACACTGTTCATCAGTGTGGAAGTGTTTAATGAATTCGAGAAAAAAAACAACAGTGAACTCATCAAAATTCAGTCCCATCACAGATGGCACCCATAAGAGTAATGAAAATCATGCAACAAAAATAATCTTAAGAGCAGCTTCTCCAAGTTTCTCCAGTCTTAAGTGCAGCTTAACCAATACCTGACTCGTCTGAAGAGAGGACATACTTCCCTAGTGACTGTCTTTTACTCTTTACTGTCATTTACTCTTTACTGTGTTCCAAGAGATATTTTTACGTCAAAAAACCACACAGCGGAGCTATAATACTCATCCACTGCAGATAATTTTTTTTAATAAGTAGCTTTTTGCCTAGATTCCAAAATTTCCACCTTTACCTAACCTTTGAGTCTGTGAAGGTCTCACAGACTTAATGCATCTCAAAGAGGGGCACAAGAAGGAGACTATCACAAGGATCAGCTAAGAACTGCCAAGCAAAAATAAGAAAAAAAAAGCCAAGCAAAAATAAGAAAAAAAATCCCCAGTTTTTGAAAACTCCAAACTAGATCCATAGTGCAAGTTTATCCAAGCAGCCTGCTTCCTTATCTCAATGCCTAGGCAAACCTTTTATTTCTATATTCCATTTTGACTTGTGATTTCAAAAATGGCTAAGAAGAGCAAGCATGTAGAGTACATAGTACTTTACCATTAAAGCAGATGCATGATTTTAAAAACCCTTTGTACTAAAACACAAAAGAAACTCATAATTTTTATGCAAATAAAAATCACATCAAATCTTCATGTGTGTTATAAAAGAAAAAAAATACCATATATAAATAGCTAGAATGAAAGACGTACTTATTTTATTGAAAATTCCTTAGTGAGATTTCAAATCAAGATTATATTCGCTACTCCCTTACAATTTGAATGATATGTTCATAGTTGTACATGGGAACTTTCAGCGAAATTTTTAGACAACTCAGAATTTGCCTGCACTTTCCTGAGCAGATTCCTATTTTGCAAATGGGAGAAAACCAAACCAAGCCCAAAAAGTCTGAACTGAAGCAGTCAGTTGGTTTTTCCAGTAATTCCGCATCACAAGTGAAATCTCAAGTTTACAGTGTAGTCAAATGCACAAACTCTTAAAACAAGATACACAGAAGATAAATTCAGTACTCAAACCTTTTAACAGCATCTCTTTTTTGGCTATCTATTCCGTCCCACCATTTTGAAAAGTAGGAAACCTCAGACCATATAAATTTCCTTCGGTTGTCTTCTTGCAGTTTTATAACCATGTTATTTAAAATATGCTGTGTCTGATCTCTGAAGTAATCATCAAAAGTCTTCAGCCAACCTAGGAAAAAGAAAATATAAATGCAGCTTGTTTAGAGAACTAGCTTTTTAGTCTCTTTAGAGAACAGACCCTGAGAGAACTGGCTTCTTCTCACTCCCCAGAAAAAGCTAAGTAAAGACTATTCTTAAAAAGCTTTATGTGTCATGGACAGCTTGAAGTGCTAAATTTCCAAGGAGTTTCTTCTTAAAAACGATTACATGTTTTATTTTCTAAATGTATAAACATATGGAAATTATTAGACTTTTCACTTTCTAGTTTTTCTATACTTTGCATGGTAGAAAATTTCATCAAGAGACTACATGGACTCAAATAATTGTGCTTCAGTGAGATGCAAAGGAAAAAGAAATTTTAACCACATTTTCAGACTTTACGGTCTTAAATTACAATTTTTCATCCTCTTCATAATACCTGGCATTAGAGAGTATATATAAACCCTTTGTACTTAAACACAAAAGAAACTCACAAATTTTTATTCAAATAAAAATCACATAAAATCTTTCTTCTATATAGCTTCTATATATATTTCAACTATAGCTGAAAAAATTAAGTCTGTTACTTACTACTTACTCTAGAGTGTCACATTCCTACTCCTACCAGCTTTTGTCACGTATGCCCATTTTAAGATTTTGTGAAAGCTTCCACACTATGTGAAGACAGCACTCCAAATAATTACACTTATTTGTAACTCCACTCTGATTTACCAATTCATTTCTGCAGAGCCACTGCCTTTCTAATAGTGCCAGTCTGCTTATAGAATACAGAATTAGGCTGTTATGCAATGACATTATATTGTTTCAAAGAAGTTACATAAGTACAGAAACTTTTACTACTAAAAATAATTCTCAAATTTAGTTTAAAAAACCTTCATAATTAAATAAAGTCTGACTGTTGACTCAGAAAGGATATATTGTACTTTCTTTTAAGGATACAAAAACCCAAACATTCTTCTTAGGTAGATGCAGAAATACTGCTTTTAATTTGCAAAAGATTAAATAAAACTGTAACACTCCAGTGGAAAAGTTCTAGGTCATTCTTTTTTTCTTTTACAGATGTTTATCATCTAGAGGACTCATCACCTTTGATACAAATTTCCGTACAGATAGACAAGTGGGGTCTAATCTGTCTAAAAGGGGTAAAATGCATTATGTCAAGGTATTTAATATGAGGGCTTAAAGCATAAAATCAAAACATACTTTCTTTAGAGGAATGGAAACAGCTTAATACAAAAAAAAAGCAGTAAATTACTGCTATGCAATAGTTTAAAGACTGAAAAAAAACATGATGAATAATCTGAATTTGTAATCAGACTTCTTTCTGACCTCTTCCCACTTCAGTCTGGGTTGGTTTTTTTAATAGATGCTTCCCACTCAAAGAATTGAGATCACATAGCAAATTATTCTTTCTCAATTCTCATTTACTTTTCAACAAATCAAGAGAATATTTTACTGATAATTACATCAAAAATATCCACATGTATTAGACTACCAATTTATAGCTTTATGCTAGAAATTTCTTCTGCAAGACAGTATTATCCTAGCACACAACTAAAGCAGGATAAATTAAAACCATCCTATGATTTTCCTGTACAGAAAAATATCATCATAATAAACTATTTAAAAATATATTTATATTGCACCAATGAAAGCAATTTACATTAAATTACTCTTCTGAAACATTCTTAAAACATTAATACAACAGCCTAACTGAAACATTGATTTAAATGTCAAAGTAGCTGACAAAACAATACAGTATGATGCAGGAAGAACAGTGTTATAATGAAATGACTGTTTTGTTTTAACATACTCAGTTTATTAAGCTAAGGAAGATTGTAACATGGTAAACACACTGAACTGAATACACTCCAGAGAGTCCTAGGAAATTTTTACAGGTATGCATAGATTTAGCTGAAAGCCAACAGAAAGCCCTCTGAAATGTAAGCACCATACATCTAGTTATTTATGAATTGAACAGAACATTCTGCACTGAAAAAGGCCTATAATGATCATCTAGTCCAACAGCCTGACCACTTCTGGGTTGACCAAAAAACAAAAGTTGTTAAGAGCATTATCCAGCTGCCTCTGCAACAACATCCCCAGGAAGCTGCAGAGAGCAGTGAGGTCACTCCTCAGCCTCCTTTTCTCCACAAAGGACAAACCCCAACTCCTCAGCTGCCCCTCACTGGACAGCCCTTCCAGCCCTTCCACCAGCCCCACTGCCCTCGTCCGGGTGCATCCCAGTGCCTGCACACCCTTCCTCAAGTGTGCTGCTCTAAACCCCAAGACTTACAGAGACTCTTCAAGTTTGCATGGAGACATACAATAAAAATTAAAATATATTTTTTAAAAAAAGGATAAACAAAATAATGGATAAAACACTGTACAGTTGCTAGCTAGAGTATTATTTCACATCTCAGTCCCTAATACAACATAAGACTCTTCAAGTCAAGTTCATTTTGTGCTTATTCACAAACTAAGAATTTGTTCCCAGGCAGAAAGAAAAGGTTTACCAGCGCATTTTGAACAGGAAACTTCCAATACAAAGGCAGTTTACACATGGAAAAATTGCAATAGTTTAAAACTGTGATTACCAAGACTAAGTATGCTATTAACAGCAAAATAACACTTGGTGGTTTAAAAGCACATAAAGCCCTTTGTCAACACAAAAATCACAATATCACAGAATCACTGAGGTTGTAAAAGATATCTGAAATTATCAAGTCCAACCTCTGACTAACCACCACCTTATAAGTCATACCATGACACTGAGTGCCACGTGCAGTTTTTCCTTTAAAACCTCCAGGGATGGTGACTCCACCATTCCAATGTTTAACAACCCTGTAAACAAGAGAAAAAATACTATCGTCTTTCATATTATTATGCTAGGCTTGACTTAATACATGTTGAGGACTTTGCTGGATACTTTCATTTTCTGCCAGCCTATGTGACAACAACAGAGGGTACACACTGCTGAGCTGCTTGCCTTTTGATCCTCTCTCTCATGCCTGTCCTCAAAAGTGTGGAAACTTGCTCTCTCTCCCCATCTCCATGAGGTTTATCATCATTATGCAGCTGTTTGTTTAATCGATTTTTTCCCCCACTGTAATGTAAATTTACTTGGCTTGACAGCAGACTACAAGAATCATGTCTGAATATCAACACAACTCATTGCTCTGCAAAAAAATCCTGAAACATTTTATTAACTGATTTGCCACTATTCCTGTCTACATTTTCAAGTTCAAATTCTTTCTTGAAGCTCTATCCGCTCCTTGCACTAGAGAAAGGCAGTCTTGTGTCTTAGCATGGTTGACACAGATGTAGAGATAAAGGGAACCTTCCAGGACAAAATCAGAACAGAAGCTGACAAATTAGCGTTATTCAAAAAGTAACTTTATTAAGCAAAAGCGCTTAACAATTTGATCATGACAGGGATCACAAATCCATTTCTAGCAAAAGCATTTAGGTGCTGCTTACATACACCTGTAAGACCCCTGGGGTGGTTTTTTTACATTTGCATTTTTGTCTTTTGGTTTTAAATAACTATTGAAATAAAACCAAATAGGCTTTTTAATTGCTTACTTCCACAAGTCACCCTCCACTATTTAAGAGGAAATGTGCCTTTAGAAAAATTTCTTGTTTCTGATGAAGTCTGTTTTAATAAGAGGCAGATCATCTCAAGAATTTCTGAAATATTATGCCAGTATATACTAGACTAGTGCATTTTTTATAGAAGTTTGCATCTCTGATTTACTTTTCAGGAGATCATAATTAATTTCACTGAGTCTAAAATTCACCCATCAGTGACACTTCCTGCAACAGAAGAAACTTGAGTAATTTATTTATTTTATGTCAGTATTAAATAAAACCAATAGATTTCAGCTAGCACTATACAGTTTTCCAGAAAAGAAAAGCATTCTCTTTGCAAATATATTATTGGAACATCAGTTCTTGGTCTTCAAAATGTACACCCAAGTTAGTAAAAAGTATCTGTAATTTTTTTTCTTCTTTTTTTACATTTATGCTTGATTGTCAACTAAATAGAGCTCCTGTGAGAAGACTTAAGTGACTGTTTTGACAGCTGAGGAAGTAAAAAAAAGTGTCATAAACTGTGAGGATATTCTTGTTCTTAAAATTACATCCAAGCTCCACAAAATACAAACAAAAACCACAAACAAGCAAAAGGACATGAAGCCATGAACTTCTTACCTCTAAAAGAGCTCTAAAGAACTTATCATGATGTGCATGTGTGTTTAATTGATCATACTCAGGCAATAACAACAAGGCAAATACCAGAAATAAATCCAAAAGCTAAGTTTCAACTTACATTTTAGTAAGTAGGATTACACATGAAAATAATTTGGCATTAGCTACTTTCTAGATTCAGCATTTTTATAAGTCCTTATTTTAAAGTAGTGAACACACACATCATTTTTTTTTAATTTAGAAGTACTGCATCATTCTATGATGTAAAATACAGAACTGACATACAAGTTAATATTTTATGGATGTTTCTGACATAACACTTTACTGCTAATTTCACCAAAAAGTATCTTTTCAACAAAGACTCACAGCCAAGACTGTGAAAAAAGCTTGAAAAACCCGATGGTAAGGCAATCTCAAATTAAAACTGAAAGCTGTGTAAGATTGTTTTTTTCATTTTTCTGTTTCACATAGTCAAATCAGAGAAAGAAAGTCCCCTGAAACATTGTGTTAGAGCATTCATTCTGATTCAAAAGGAATTAGGTAGATGAGCTTCTTGTTCCTGCAAAATATGTACTAAAATAAAATAATGAAGGTAGATGAAAACACACTGAAATTAAAAAAGTAAGACATTGTATTTACTTTTCCAACAGCATACCTTAACTTGTAAAAGATCTCTGCTCAAGGTAAAGCAAGAATGATTTATCAGGCTTAATTTCATAAGCATAACTAAAAACTCAAATGATTGCACATTTCACAAAAAGTAAAATCTGCCATGATCCATGAGGTACTAGCAAAATTATAATTAGACTTCTTACATTTTATGTCCTGTGCAAGATCTGGTTTTGCTTTTGTACATATCAAATCTGCTGCCATCATAGCTAAGATCAAAAGGAAATTTCTACTGATGAGCAGTCAAAAGTGTCCTGTCTGTAACAGTTCTGTTGTTTTCCAAAGGAGCTGCACCTCTTCTGCAAACACAGAAATACTGAAATGTAAGCCAGGAATAAAGCTCTAATTTCCCTCATTCAGCATGTCAAGAAAAACTTGTGAACTGCCCATTTCTTGTATTTTGGTGGGTCAGACAAGAGCTTAAGCAATCTCTCTCCTGGTGAAGAAGTCACCAGAAAAACACATCCAGACCCGGTCAACAGAAAATGTACATGAAACTCCACGGTGTATTAACAGCATCAAATTTTATGGTTAAGTTTTCTTATATCTTAACACTGACTTGGGTCTATATAGATTTCTTCCTGAGAAATGGAGACTGTCTTAAATAATAAAAGGTGATTAACATGAGTGGTTGTAAGGCAAAATTACCAATGTCATTGATAATTGATGAAGTGCTAAAAAGCAGTGTTTAGTTCTGACCTTTGCGCCCATACACTTGCATGTGGGTTGAGAAGCAGGAGAAAAATCTACTTCAGTCACTTTCAATTCCACTTAAGTGCTGCTTATACTAGATCTGTAACCACCACATTCAGCAGTGAGATACTGGTACACACATATTTTAGAAAGCTCACGTCTCAATTTTAAAATAATTTAATGAGTAGCCATTACCAAAATTATTACAGATCAATAGATGCCAGAGGTGACTTTCCCTCCCTCCAGTCATATCCAAAACTCGTCTTCCAAGTCCATCTGTGCTGGCTGGCAATCTTGCCAGCCCTGATCTGAGCTCCCCCCTTTGCATTTCAGCTGCCTCCTCCACTCCAGGCAGCCACAGAACACCAGAGCTGAAGCAGGTGAGAGCCAACATAAGGGCTCTGCCAGCACAGTAGGTTATATGCTCACTCCTTAATCTGCTCCTGACAGAATTGCCACCTATCTGTGATAGCTCACACAACAACCAAACCTCTCTCCATGATTTAGGATTAAGCCACGCTACTGAGGCGCTCAAATCTCTATCAACTGCCAGCAACTAAAGCAATTGTGCCACTACTGATCAAAAGTCTGAAGGAGACCCAATCTCAACCCATTTTCCAAAAGGGAAACACTTTAGCTACTGCAGAGAGAAGTACAAAGATCCCAAGTTTGCAGGTCATGGTTAAATTCACACAGAAGCATTTAACCCAGATTTAGCATCACAAAGTGTTTCAGAGCACTGGCACATTCAGTCATCCAAAAAAGAAGATGGAACTTAAACCCACCACCTTCCCTACTGATTGTGTTTCACAGATTCACAGAGTGACTTGGATTGCAAAGGACCATGCAATTTCCAACCCCACACGATGGGCAAGGATGCCACCCCCTAGACAAAGTTGTTTCAAGGCCTTTTCTTTGCCTTTGAGCTACACATTCTCACTAGCATAACTGGTTATGTGAAAAGTTGAAGAGGAAGGAGTTTCAGATGAGAAAACATAAAGTCTAAGGAGAATTTGAAGCTTCTGCAGCTAATATATCTTTACTGACCCCATTTCTTGGTAAATATCTTTCACATACATTGAAATCACTAGAACCTGCAGAAAAAGTACCTCATGATGACTTGAATAGACACTGGTGAAGTTATCAGCAAATCTCTTCACAGCTTACCTCAGGATATTTCCCTGCAGCTCCTAAACCTCATGTGCCTGAGCAGTTACCTCAGCCTACACTGTGCACAGGGTGTTTGCTCAGTTCAGGTAAAGACATTCCAGGAGGGCAGATGTGACACCAGGCCACTGGCCTCTCATGGACTGCCAACAGTCCTGTACCAGTCAGGATGTGATCCCAACAGCTTCAGCAGAAAAAAGGGAGACAGATAAACTCCACACCCTATTCTAGCAGACCCAAGCGAATGAGAAGTTCTGTATATTGCTTTTTGGATTGCTTTGATTCATTATGCGCCAGAGCTGCTTCTTTCAAGGGAAGTCTTTAGGAGAACTCCAACCAGAGAGGAAATAGACAGACATGGGCTCAAAGATAGTTCAATAAATAGGCAAATCTACATCTATACTGTGATTATTTGCTCTGAATATTTTTACCATATCCATACTGCATTAATTTACCCGCCATAACAGGACAGTAATATAGTAATTACACGTTCCAGCATTCATTTTGTTTGAAAATGCTATACACGTGCAAATAAAAGCCATTTATGTTTATACCTTCACTCAGATCCACAGTACTTCATACAACAAATTAAATTTTAGAGACATATACAGTAGTAAAATTTAGTATCACTTTAATTGTGGCTTTCTATGACAACAACCAGTGCTCCCAGCCTCTCATGGTCAGTGTACATGTACCAGGACCACAGTGCAGCAATATAATTCACTTCTTGGTAAATTTTATCAAGAAATCATTCCAAAATAAAGGAACATTTCTGCATTTGTTTATTACACAGTAAACCCACTTGGGTGGAAATGAAATTATGTAGGTATACCTAAATTTCTGTTTAAATCTAGACTTTTCATTATCCCACTATAGTTGGGGGTGTGCACAAAAAAAATGTGAAGGAAGTGTCAAAACCTTCTGATTTGCCATTGTCACACTTCTAAAAGCACATTTAGCACAGGCTGAGGATTAAATATCTATGACAGTCCAAAAAATCAAAATAAGAACTGATGGTACTTAATGCAGCAATGTATAAACTGAAAGTGTTACCAGAAATTCATCACTTTTCAATTTCAACACTGAAGTTCTGCTCCAGTTGATAAATTGAGTAGACATACAACTTGTATCATAACAGTTGTCATTGGAAGTCAATAGCACTTAAATTAAACATCTGTTTCACTGCCTTGCTAGACTTAAATCTAACATATTAACTGGTATGTTTCAAAAAAATCCAAATCTTAACAGAAATGGCAATGCATTTCCTAACTCAAAAGTCTCTAGATCCTCAAATCAATTCAGTTAACATATTACCTGGATCATTATGTGAGTGAGGCACAACAAAAACTTGAAGTGGTTCACTGTCCCATTCATTTTCATTGTATGTGATATCAAATCCTTGTTTCCAAACGCCACCATCTGGATTATCAAAAGGAAGAATGTCATAGACATCCAGCATCTAAAAAAGAAAAATTAAAGGAATATAAAACATGAATTCACAGAAACAGTTCTGCTATTAAAAAACAAAGCTGTTTTCACCTAAAATGGATCAGCTTGTTCATTACAGAGGAAGGGATGATGTGCCAAATGAATAGAAAACTGACAAATGAGAGCAACTTTGAAATCACACTAGGACACCCAAGACACAGCTGCCAGGAAGAGGAGCATTTGGCAGGCTCTGTTCTGAGAAAACTGACATTGATTAGATAAACAGTAGGATTAAGAGGCTTAAGTCACAAAAATTATGGCAGCTCACAATGGTATTGGGCAGGAGGATATGAAGAGGATTATACAGAATAACACAGTACACTAGACAGGGGAATGCAGGAAATGAAGGAAATAAACTGAGCAAGAAGTAATGACAGCACGAGAGAGATAGAGGCAAACATCAAAATCACAAAAAGGAACTGAAAGAAGCTATCAGCAAAAACGTCGATAACTACAGCCAACTGCTATAACAAAGCTTCTTATAAATTTCCTGTTCCCCGGTACACTAAGTGTTCAAGGAAGGACATATTTCACTTGTCAATGCAAATAAAAAGGTTACAGACAAATAAAGCAACTCTAGAATTACTGTAACAAGTTCCTAGGAAACTTAGGGAACACCATATAGCTTCAAAGAGAGTCTACTAATATGAGATTCAAGAAAATGTTTTTTGTAAGGCTCTGGTTTGCTTTTAAGAAAGAAAACAACATACAAACATGAATTGACATCAGACAATCAATTCCTGACATTCCCATTCAATAACTAAACTTTAATCAGTTCCAAACCTATGTTAGAATACAATTGTACACCTGACAAACTTTCTACCAAACCCAATACATCTATACAAAAAAAGGACTCCTATAGCAGTCATTCACTACTTCAACACCACAAGAGTTAAACCTTCCCAGCGGTAAGGTGCTTCCTGTCCTGCTAGGAAAACATAAAACAACTACAGACATCTGAAACAAATATCCAACTAAAGAAATTAATTGCAATAGTTGACTTTGGCCTCCACCCAGCTGATCTCTCATTTTTCCTCATCAACAGAACATGAGGAGAAATATAAAATATTATGGGTGAAGACAAAAACAGGGAGGTCACTTACCAATTTTCATTACAGGAAAAACAGACCTGACTTTGGGAACATTAAATTAATCTGTTGCCAATTAAAATAGAGTTGGACAGTGAGAGATAA
This sequence comes from Geospiza fortis, assembly GCF_000277835.1. Classification (NCBI taxonomy): domain Eukaryota; kingdom Metazoa; phylum Chordata; class Aves; order Passeriformes; family Thraupidae; genus Geospiza; species Geospiza fortis. The sequence goes on from NW_005054467.1 coordinate 274,003, forward strand.
GTTCATGATGTTTCCTTTCTGTCGTTCTCTCCTTCTCACATGTTTTGCCTGCTCCAGCATGAGAGCCACAAGCCATGGCATGTCAGGAACTCCTCCAGTGTGGATCCCATACAGGCTCCAGTTCCTCCTGAAAATATCCATCTAATATGGAGAGATCCTGCACAGGTTTCAGGGAAACTCTTTCTCCACTGTGATCTTCCCAACCTGCTCCAGTGACTAGAATGCTTTCTCTGCTTCCTTCATCAAGGACCAGGGTGTCCATAGGATGGTTCCTCCCCTGTTTTTAGCATTTAGACTGTCAGGCAGCATTTCACCCTTTCTTAAAACCCATTCTGCCAGAGGTACTGACATACTTTGCTGATGGAGGCTGTACCCCCTGGTGGGTCTGGAGCTGTGTGTGGCTCAGGCCATGTCTGCCCTCTCCTCATAGATACTGAAGACCCTCTCTGCCAACACCTGGACACCTGCACCCAGAGCATTCCACCCTCATCTCTGTGAAACGCTTACTTAAGAACAGTCAATAAAATATATATTCATCACATATTCTTCACAAACTTCATTGACATTAACAAAAAATCCCCAACATTTCCCATACTAAAATCAAAGTGACGTAAAAATCCTAAGAAAGGGAATTTTTTACAACACCCACACATAAGGTAAATATCTCCACTCCTTGCCCTTTCACTTCATAAGAACAACAAAAGAATCCCCATAGTTATTTCACTCTGGCAATGTTCAGTCCAAGTTTTGGCCATACCACTCCCTATCTCTTAATCCACAAGACACAGATTCTGGTGCTTAGAGGAAGAGCAGTGGGTTGACCTTGGATGGGCTGGAATCTGACAGCCAGAAAAGGTCAATCCACCACAGGCCTTTAGCTTAAGGTATAAAGGAAACTAAGTAATGTAAGAAGGGAAAACAACTCAGTAATCCTACATCTAGCAGAGCCTCAGCTGGGCCTGCAATGTGCGCTAGATACCTAAAACCTGTGAGGGATTCCATGCACACCAGGCATCTATGGCCTGTGTGAGATGATCTTGTCACATCACTGGCTCCCCAGGATTGCTTCCATCTTTGGACAATATTGATAAGTGGAAAACACAGGTGCAATATTGAACATCTGTTCATTCTGTACAGAATGAACAGATGTTTGAAGGGCCCAAATAAGGTTTATGCTGAAGTTGGCTAGCCTAATAGCATATATTCTTAGATACTTATTAGGCTAATTTATATATTAGATAAATAATAAATAATATATAATATAGATAATATTTCATTATTTAATATTTTCTAAAGCCTCAGTTTGAAGAACTGTATTTTTTCTGTGCAATACAGCGTTCTGAAGAAAATGTAAGCACATATTTTGTAAATTTGCCAGTTAAAAATAAATGGCCTTAATACTGATAAACTTTTTGGACATTCCAACCATGAAAATATGATTTGATTAAAAAGTAGTAATTCATTGAATTCCACACATTCCTACGAGTTTTTCTTATGGATGTAGTCTGAATTTAACAAGCAACTTTCTGCACTCTTAAAGATACTAATTTTTACAGTCTTAACATTGATCATTTTTTTCCCTGACCGCTTTACAGCGATTTCAAACCAAGCTGATATGACTATGAGCTCAAGAGACAGAAACTGTGATTCAGGAAATAAGACTTGGGAGTCCCTGACCCATCATCTAGAGAAGTTTGCTGCCTTGCAAAGCCCAAATCCTGGTTATTGTAGAGGAATTGCTGAAGCTTATCCAACTCAATGGCTACTATCCCTTGTTAACTTCCATGTGGGTATCAGTGATACTGCCAGAGGCAGCACAGACTGCATAAAAACTGACTGCAGAACTCTGTAGGTAATCAAGGTCACAGGTGGTGTCCTCTTCTATCTACCAGAGAGGGGGATAAGACTGTGAGAGGAGGACACTGCTAGTATAGATAAATAATTGGCCTCAGAGTTGGTGTTTGGGGTTCTCTGACCCTGTTTTCAGATCTGTGTCTGCTTGGGAGAGATGAGAGCCAGCTAAGGGCAGCAGAGGTACCTTTGCCAGGAAGACAGCTGAACTATTAAGGATCTTCTGGCTAAAAATAAAAGGGGACTGAGAGAATCAACAGCAGCCCTTTGAGGGAGTAACTGCCAAGAATGATGTGACATGGAAGGATTTTGACAAAAAGCATAATATAAGAAATCAATAAACCTGGATCACTTCCAACATCTGTAGACAAGCAAGGAAGTACCTACAAGGCACAATCACACAGAAATCCCCAAACTCCTTCCTGGGAAATCAGCATGCTGGAGCGCCTCTCTGAAGGCATCCTGGCCTGTATCAGTGACAATGTGGCCAGCACAATCAGGGAAGTGATTGTCTCTTCTGGAAACAGGGCCAGCTCAGGGAATACCTAAACCAGCCAGACAGATCTAAGTCCATGGGCCCTGGTGGGATGCACCCATGAGTGCTGGCTTTTGTCACTGCAAGGCCACACTTAAAAGGCTTTGAAGGATCGTGGTGATGAGGAGAAGTGCCCAAAGACTGGAGGAAAGCAACATCACTCCTGTCTTCAAGAACGGCAAGAAGGAGCACCCAGGAAACCAAAGGCAGAGAGAGCAGAGAAGGTGGAGCCAGCCTCTGTCCAGTGGAGCCCAGAGACAGGATCAGAGGTGATGGGCAAACACTGGAGGTTCCTCCTGAATGTCAGGAAAAGCTTTTTCCCTGTGAGGGTGACCAAGCACTGGCACAGGTTGCCCAGTCAGGCTGTGCACTCACCATCCTTGGAGACACTGAAAAGTCACCTGGACATGATCCATGACACCTGACTCTTGGTAGCCCTGCTTGAGCAGGTGGTTGGACCAGATGACACCCAGAGTTCCCTGGCAACCTCAACCATTCAGATTCAGAGGTTAATTAAAAGCAGTTTAAAAAAAAAGACAAGAAAAAAAATCAAAATCTTCCACTGAAATCAACTAAAGCCAGATCAGGCTGAAATCCCTACACTTACGAAAAAAAATCTAAAAGACAGAAGTTAAATCTTTTTTGTCTTTCATACAACACCATCCTCAGTAGGAATTGTCCAAATGATTAATTACAAATTGCATCACCACTCGAACAAGTTACATGATTGCAAGTGAAGAATAAATTCCAAGCCAGTCAGCAAAAGGCAAAAGAGGTTAAAGAAAGTATTTCACGGAGATATTTTAGATTCACATCTAAGTATAAAATACTGATATAGCAATAAAGAACTTTTTATAAACAGTACAGACAGAAATTCAAAAAGGATGCCTGTCTTCATGCTGCTTCAGAAGACAGCCATGCTGCTACAAGATTTTTATTAAAACATTGAGAAGGTCATCCATTGTCTTTTTTCTACATGGGCTTATTCTTCCTCTACACTGAAGGACTCAAACTGCTGAAATTATATAAACCTCATGAAAACATCATAACATCTTAACAGTGAATACTTAAATACTGCTCAGAAGAAATAAAAGCATATATTGTGCCTCTTCAAAATCACCTTTTCAAAGAGTGATTCATGTCTCATTTCAAAAAGAGTAACATTACTAAGCCTGATGTTAGATGCTTCAGTAGTTGAAATGGACAAGAGGAGGAGACACCTCGCGGTATTATTTAAAAGACCTTCCAGCTCAGCATGATGGCTGTTGAGAATTCCATCTTCTCTGAGCACAAATGCCAGATACTTCTTGAACTACTAAAGTGAAAAAGCATCAGGTCATATCCATATTTAACCCAGTCATCTTCATTTTTGTGGGTTTATTACCTGTCTCTATTATTTATCTTTTGAGAAAAAAAGTACACATTAGTCTTGTACCTGACTCAAATTACAGCATTCTCAAATCACCTTTATTTTCAGTTTCCAGTTATGTTAGTTTTCTACCAACTTACAAACAGCACAAGTAGAAGTAAACAATTTCTTGATTTATAATTCCTCCATGGAAAAAACATCCTTCAGCTGTCCCATATGAGAATCCTTTGGTCTCATGTTGTTAGCAACTCGGTTTTTCTGTTTTATGAAATCACGTATCTTTGAGTAACAAATCTAGCAATATCTCACTGTATCATCACAAGGTTTTTTTAATCCATATTTGAATATCTTCTTACAGTGGTTTCTCTGTTATGGGAGACTACAATCCACTTCCATGATTTATTCAGAGAAAACTCTTTTGCCTTCATTCTGTGAGGTTATTTTTTTATCCAAACACTTAATCTCACCTATATTAGCTCTTACTACTTTCCAGTCTCTCATACGCCCACCTGAGAGACAAACATGGGAGAAGTAATGTAAAAATCTGTGCCTTTAAGTTAATATTTACAAACAGCAGCAACTAACACATATTTCTTTCAAAAAGTGCTCAAAATAATCATTGAAAATGTCTCAAATAAATTAACTGAGCATGCAGAATACATCAGGGTTGGTAAAGTATTGAATAGTGAAACTGCTTTTAGTTGTACTGTTTAGATCAGTGATTTAGATCAGCTTGTTAACATGGTGCTAGAGGAATTCTGCTAAAGCCAAGGTCTTAGATTCCATAACTGAAATGCAGTTCAGACTCACAGGGTGAGAAACTGTGTACAGAAGCACTATTAAAGTGACTTAATGATGGCAGTGAATAACCTGCTGAGCAGAGGGTGCAATGCAATGACACAGAGAACATCAAATCCCTCCTCCCTGCACAATAAAGAAAGGAAAGTGTGAGCAGGGGAACAGTGTGTTTGCTTCTTATCTACATGTGAATATACATAAAAACAAAGAAAACTATCCAAAAGCAGTACAGCTACAACAGACCCCCATTAGGTAGGTAGTAGGTAGTTGGGTGATAGCAGGTGTATATTCTTGTATTCTTCGCGTGTGAGGCAAAAAACAAAGAGCAGTTTTAGAAAACATGTTTTGCCTTCCATTCATAACAGGTTAACATGCCCCAGAATTTAGGGTAACATATTTTATCTCAAAATTCATTTACTGGAACTTATTTTTAATGCACATAACAAAGTACATCACCTAACATAGTAACAGATTGTACAATGAATAACCTGTTAATAATCCACTAACTTGAAAGCCTGTATCCACAGCTCCAGATGTTTCACTTCCCTGCACAGAAGTCTTAATGCATATCAGACACAAAAAGAGGTGTTCAGATACTGCCTTTAAAAAGCCTACTTTCTCTATAAAAGACATTAAGGTAGTGCCTATCCCTGAAGAGTTTAAAAGTATTAAGCATGATACATCAGAGGTTACAATTGTTCTAATATGTGCATTTATTTGTCTGAAGTCCACTGTCTTTCTCCTGCAAGAGAAATACTTCAAATTCTAAAATGAGAAAGGTGGACTTCAAAATTTAATCTTTGCTTTAGAGGACTATGAATATTTATAGCACTCCCACAAGACTCACAAAAACAGTACAGATCACAAACTTCACAGAGTATTCTCAGTGCTCCTGAATCACTCCATTAAAACTGAATATATAAGAGTCCATGAACTCAAAAGCATCACCAGAAAGCAAAATAAATTCAACTTGAAGTGTTTGACTTTAAAAACTTCAACCTCCATAGCTTATGCCAAGCAGTCAACATGGTACATGTTCCTCCTTTCTGATCAAAGTGCCTATACAAACTGAAGACACACAGGAATGCTGAAATACAGAATTGACATTCAAAAGGGAAAACAGGACCCTTTATGAAATTTTGATTTTTTTGAAATTACTAATTCTTGCACATTCTTTACCTACCCATCTACACATACATCCCTAAAAGTAAAATCTATTTAAACCACGTCTATCCACTATTTCCAGTTTTATTTTTCATGAGTTTTAGAAGAGTTTGGGGAAACTCAAAGAAACACTCAAATAAATTGTTTCCAAAGAATTGGTGGGACAATAATCACTGTGGGGGTTTTTTTATTTTTTACAAAAAACTTTTAAGCTTTCTCAAATGTTGGCTCTTCATAATCATTACTCAATTTCCAGAGAATTTTTTAAAAAGATATAAAGGAAGAGTTTCATAACATCTGTTAAATACAGCAGTCACTTCAACAATTCTATTATGCCTTAGTACCAAGATTTTAGCAGCAACTTGACATTTTTAGATTTAAACATTTAGTGACAACTAATATTCCAGCAGAACCAGAAAGGCACACTGCTTACCTGTACACCTGAACTGTGACTTCCACTTTTTGAAGCAAACAAACAATCCTCAGAATCAACTGCAAGCAAAGCTGAAGCAGAAGGGAGCAGCTCAGAAACAGATCCTTGACCGAAGTTTACAGCCTCTGGATTTTTTTGTCCATCCTTTACTGATTCACTCAGATTGATCACAGAATCACGTATGTTTGAAATAATCTCATTATTTTCTGCCAACAGGCGTTCTAAATGATCTATTTTTTCTTGCAATATTGAAAGCTGGCCCTAGGGGAGAGAAATAAAAAGTTTAATTATTTCTCAGAAAAATTCTTCACAGACCCAAAAATACCCCAACAACAACAACAAAAAACTCACAATAGTGTGTGATCACACAGAAAATTCAAATATATTTTTATATTTTACACAAAGGCAAACTAATAAGGAATTGATGCAACACACAGAACTTTCTCTTTTCAGCCCAAGACAAAATACCAAAAGATATATTTTTCCTCTTTGAACTTGAATTCACCGCACAAGATTTAATCAGTGATACAAAGATACTCTTTAAAGTCTCACAGTGTCAAGTAGCAATTATATCAAATTCAACTTTTTTCACATCTTTCATTTCAAAAAATCTGATCTTTTCATTTATCAGAACATCAAACAGAAAGCAATTTTTTACAAGTCAGTCACATCATGATGGGATTAAGAGGATATTGTAAACATTTTAGGTTTTTTCCCATACAAGTAAAATATAAATACCATTTTTCTGATTTTCAGCAGAAGTTGGAGAGAAATTAACAAAAGAACTTCATGGGTGTAAGAGATCCCTTAACAGCCTGATCACAGGAATAATCTGTATAATTGGAGCATTACAATCATCAAGCAAGTCCTGTAAAAGAGATATCAAGCTAATGGCATTTTCAGCCAGAAGGTCATCTCCAACTGCCAAACAACAGGATTTTGTAGATATTCTAGAGAGCCCCACAAGAGGAAGGCTGCAGAACAACACCAGCGTGAATTGAAAGAAGTCAATGCATCTTCCAGTGCAACTTGGAAGGAAGAGACAAATCCCACAAGGCAAATTAATGCTATCTATTCACTGTACTGTTGGGATGCAGGAGGGAGCACAGCCAATCAAGACACCCTAAAATTGCCCTCTCTCATGTACTAGCCACTCCTTCCAAATTATTTGAGGGATGCTTTTTATCAGGCATGAATGTGCTAGCTTTTACAGAATCAAAAAGGCCAGATTATTTAATATGACCTTAGGGATATCTATCATCATTAACAGTAATTTCTTTATTTCCTCAGAATGACTTTAATGTAACAAGAAGTGACAAGAGAACAAAAAAAACAGTCACTTTCTATTATTAAAGTTGAATTCAGATCTGAAAATATACAACACATTATTAGATATTTTTGAAAGCAGCTGTCATAACAGCAAAACCTGCTTCAGTTTCAGGCATCTACATTTTACCATTACATTCAACACAAATACTATTGATTCAGTAGACAGTTACTCTGTGACTTATGGTTTTAATGACTTTTTCCCAGCACCACTGCCTTATTTTCTTAGGACTGTAATATAATATTAGAAACAACATATTTACATGACAATTTTTTTCCCTTTCAACAGTAATATAATTGAAATATTCACCTTTTTCTTTTCAGCAACTGTAGCTTGCAAGGATTAGGTCTCCTTTCTAAATTGATGTGTGCATTCTTTCAAATTCCCTCGGCTTTGCAAAGTCCTCAGGAATTAAAATAATAAAAAAAAGAAAACCAAACCCCCACCAAGAGTTACCAACCATGCTTTTGGATTCTAAACTGCCATTACTATAATTCCACTTTTATGGAAGTTCTTAATAATTTTTAGACAATATGTTTTAGTATTTCTTTAATGCTACTGGTTTGTCTCTGCGTTTTATGGGCTGTGTAAAGTGCTGATCCACGGCTTGTTATCTCTGTTTCTTAGATTGATACATCCTGAAAACAGTAACAGGTTTTAAAATACAACACAGGCAGACAGCTACTGTTTCCAAAAAAGACAAAAATACATTGTGACAACAAAACCAGATTAAGCTAAACGAGATGTAGGAGCAACATCCTAGAATCCCAACAGTTTAAAGATAAATTCTAGAAACATATAAAACTGATGAACTGAAAACAAAAAGAAATCAATATGCAGATGATGGAATACTGGAAAGAAAAAAAAAATAAAAATAAACAGACTGTAGTCCCATGCCACCTGGTGGCACAAAAGAGACAACCAGACTAAAATCTTCCAAATGCTATGTTAAAGATACTGTGTACACATTTCTATGTAAAATTAGTGTTTTCCTTTGCAATATCTGTAATATTTTGAAAGTAAGAAGGGCTTCTCTATATGAAGCCTAGTAGCCTAATATGCCACTCAATCTAAAAATAACATATATAAAACAATACCTGATAGGGGCTTTACAGGCTGCCCCACAGAGGCTCTGATCTTTAGATTCCTAGGAAGTTACAGGCCAGCTGCCACCCATACAAATCATTCCCAGCTTCACTGCTTATGACTACAGTTCAGAGTTACCAAGTGTGCAAGAGCTAAAGTACTCCTCACACCTATCCCACCACTATCAACACTGTCTCTGCAACTGTAAAATCAGACAACTGTTTAAAATTTTTATTCTCACTCATGTAGGCTGTAGAAGTATTTTACACCTTCTTCCACAAAAAGTTTCACATTGCCTAGCAATAGCCTGTGAGCTACCTGATCAGAGAATACATCACCCATCTGGTTTATGTCATCTAGCCAATTATGTGTCCTCCAGGAAAATGACAGACACAGTGGAAAACAAACAAATAAAAACCTCATAAAATAAGTGTTTGATTGATCCTTCCCCCAGCATATACTGCCAGTCTCTAGAAGACAGATATAAACCTCCTCCAAACTTGGAGGTCATGTCATATTTGATATCTTTAAGACGTACCTTTCATTTAACTTATTATACATTAAATCTTGAAAAATCTATAACAATTCTACCAGTTTACTGTTTATTATGCGATAAAATATTTTTCTTTGTAAACCAAGTTCTCTGTCTACAAACAGCAATTTGTTACCAGATGACCTTCAAACATCAACAACTTCATATGTTGCCACAAACACCTAGCAATGATTTGTAAGCTGCAAGGTTTCAGCCTACCTAGGACACTTATTTTCACAAGTCTGTTAAAGTATGTTACTTTAACTTTGGAGGTAGATCTTCGCTTATTTGGAGAAAGAAATCCTTACAAAGATGTCCCGTTATGCAGCCTAACAGAGGACTTTAATATAGAAAAGTCTGCTTTCTTTTCTGGAGACTGTGAGATACACCATGCCTCTCTTCTAAAGCTTTTAAACATCCATGTGCCAGCTCAGCTTGAATGCAAAGTACGAAATAAGAAGCTACAGTTACTAACATGTAACCAAGACCTCATGCAATAGCCAATTTCAAACAGGAAAACAAATTTTGAGATCATCAAAATGGCTTTGCTTTTTGTTGTGAAATGTCAGATCCATGAGAATTAACTTTAAGAAACAATGGCATCTCAGATTAGAAATGGATCCCAGCCTCCATTCAGTATGAAAATAATTTATGTCAGGAATCCATTATCAAGGTGAAAATTTCACATGGATCCCAATTATGCAAAAGCTTGGTCTATTTTCATTGTACATTCACCTTTTTTATTAATTTTAAATAGATAATGCCTGTTCAATAATAAAATTATTTTAAAATATTAGCTGAACGTGAAAAACACAGCAAACTCTTCAAAACAATGAATTTAACAGAGGAAAATAAATTCAGTTTCAACATTTTTAAAGGAAGGCAGCGGACTTCAAATATCAAGCCCAAACAGTACCAAACTGAACTTACTCAAAAGCTGTTTTATCTTATTAATTGCTAGTAACAGACCTTGTCTTACTAGAAAAACAGATTAGAAGCATGTTACAGGGGACACTAATTAAAAGACAAAACACAGAGATCCTCGCCATTACTAAAACCGTACTCCAACAGTATTCTTTTAAATCAAAATTTCAATTTTTCCATACATTAGAGGGTTAGCAGGGAGATTTTTTAACCTTTTTTTGATCTGAGCAGAGATGCACCAATTTTACATTAACTGATTCTGTCTGAAATGTTGGGTTCTGTATGGCTTTGTAGATACTGAATAGCAAAACTTTAGTAGGTACACAAGTCATAAATGTCAGCAGAACTATTCCTGACTTCACAGCACCAAGTCTTCTCAGAAAAAAAGGAACCTTGATCCAAGACTGAGAAATGCCTAACTGCACCAAAAACTGGAGATACATGAAGTATACCCTAGTTAAAGTGAACACTAAAGGATGATCTGTTAATCTACACTGTTGAATGGGTAAATAAAGATTTTTTTAAAAAGCAGTGAAGCCAATCCTTCTGTTACTTCACAGGATAGGAAGCATTTCTGCAAGAAGTGCAAAGTGCCAATAAATCTACCAAAAAGTAGCTACAGCTGCTTTGGTAGGAGAATGGCATCACATGAGCAGCACACCTGTTCACCCCCACTGTGATTACGCAGGCTTGGACTTCACCAACAGAATTTTCTCACATGAAGGCACCACAGATCCACACGCCTTCCTCCCACTTGGATCACCTGTGTCCACACCTGTTAGCTGCCCTGAGAAACCTGCCACTATGACCACTGAATCAGCTACATAAACAGCTCCTCATGCTTCAGTCACTCTGAACCCTTCAGCAGTTTTCATGCCCCAAATACTCCAGGGCAGTCTGCTTTCCCACTGCCCTCTGCTTGTCCTTCTCTGTTTGCTCCTGACACCAGCCTGATTTGCAGCAAGGACTCTCCGGAAAGGAGCACAGTGACACCCAACACATGGAGGGAAGCCCAGCAACACAGTGACAGTGCAACATGTTTCATTCTGAGGAAGTAGAGAGTGTTCAGTTTCTCCTATCTAAACACTGTACATTGCAGAAAAGGTGGTAGTTGGAATTTTCATTTCCTGAGTGAATGCACACTCCTTCTCTAAATGCAGACCAACAGACCACCAGTGATCACTTCATCAGGAAAAAGACATGTAGCTCAAACAATTGAAGAGGGAGTATGACAGGGCCACAGAGGAGATCTCATAGAAACAGGCAGGCAGAGGAGAAATCCAAATTAGAGACTTCTGATGTTATATCAGCTGGAATTTGGTTATTTGCATCCAGACTCAGCCAGCAACCACTGGGTGCTGGGTTCAAAACAAGCCAGAACCCATTCCCTTTCTCACCCACATGAAGAAAAAGGAGACCACAAAGGAGCTCCCAGTGTCCTGCATTAGAGGCTCTGGTGCACCAAAGAACTGTGGTGAAGAAAGCGGAGCACCACAATGGACAGAGCTCTCCAGAGGACGTGTAATTTGAGGTCATTGCCTATACACATTCACTGCAGCAGGCAGTGAGGAAGCAAAGTCTCATTTTCTGGCTGCACTGAATGGCAGTCATCATAACAGTTTTCTGCACCAGTCTTGCCAGCGACTATATCCAGGTACATCTCTAGAAATCATGAGCTATCTTTGCCAAAATCTTGATATAAACTCTGATGAGATGCCAGCTTATCAAGATGGTAACACCAGGAGGCATTCTTTGTTCGCTATCAGAGCACTCTACAGTGAACAGAACATACTAAATACGCAATTAAACACTCACCTCCTGCACAGAAAGAGCAGGTAGAAGTTAAAAATGTAACCCAATGTTCGATCAAAGCTTAATATTTGAGTACACTGTTTCTGCACATATTTTCTTTGCAAAGCAGGATACAGAACAAAACACAAGCATACAATGTATCGGTTAAAGGACAAATCAAGGCTTGAAGGCTTTGCTGATCCGTGCGGAGGGCTTATGCGCATTTGTGACAATGAAAAGAACATAAGAAACCTTGTTAGTAATTTCCTACCCTTAAAGTACTATTCTAAGAAAGCTCGCTTTACAGAGGCACTGGAGATCTTCTGAGTTAAATAACTACAAAAGTCTGTTCTCTTCAGCAGAATGATAAAGTTCTGATTCAAAGATGCAACAGCCTGACAAATAGATTTTAAGAAGTTGATAGACTTTCACATTTTGCTTTATCACCAGGGGCAGCAATAACAAGAATGTTTAATGCACTATTACACTAGACTTATGTTTCATGGCATTTACAGAGACAAATATAAGGCATGCTGTTAGGGACTAGTTTTGACACCACCATCAGAGACCTGAAAGCAAGGAAAAAGAAATCCAGTCATATTCAGTTTAAAGTCAATTAAACTGAAAAATATTCACTACTACTGTCACTGATACATTTTGTGTTCACCTGTTGATAAGAATCTGTTGATTCTCCTCCCTACTATGCTGAATCTTTATTTAAATGTCTAGCTCTACAAAGTGAAGCACAACTTATTTGCCATTAAGAGTAGGAACTTTAATAATGGTTATTTTCATTCAAACAAGTCAAAACAATGTGTTAGACAAAGAAAAGCTTAAGTAAGAACAAATTAGAAAACCTCTCTCTGTTTAGTTTATACCATTAAGTTAGGCAATGACTCTAGGTAGCAGAAGGATGTGCTCAATTATAGTTAAGAGCTACTGTTTTGTAGACTATGTATTCTGTAAAATACATTTTGCTCCACATTTCGCACCAGATTTAAAGACTGTAATTGAAAGAGGCTAATAGCTTCTGCTTGACTGCTGCTTAGCCAGAATTTTACACAAAATGTGCAAGCAAAAAAAAAAAAAAAAAAAAAAACCAACAAATTCACTCTGTGAACATTAGGAAAACAAAGAATTCTTACTGACCTGTAATTATGCTCACAAAGGCAGCTGCTCCTCCTTTGCAAACTACTAGAAACTCAGCAGAAGTAATCCTAGATTTTCATTATTTGCACTCAAGATCATTTCCATGATATTCAAAGGCTTTTAGATTGTGAAGTTACTGAGTGTTGTTAATAGGAATTTTTTTTGTTTTTAAATAAGTCAACGTGTTTCAAAACCAGAACAATTGATTCCTCCTGTGGATTTCTTCACTCAACTCTCAATCTCCTCTGATGCAAAACTCACATGAATGCTAGTAAAAGTCACTGTGCCCTCAGTTTTCCAGTGCTCAGAGGTCAAAAAACGAGTACTTCAAAATGATGCACCACCTTAATTACCACTATTCACATTTTAGACAGACAAATGTTGTAGTGCACTAAGTAGTTTATTTAGTTGTTGCTTTGCACTGGGTGATTGGAGATTTGCACTAAGTAGTCTTTATATTGCACTGAATAGTTTATGTTATATCACACAGTTTGCTCTTCCCCTCTCATGGGATTCCTCTCTCTTACCACACGGTATTTCCCTCACACACCCCTCTCCCCAGTACCTCCTGGTGGTGGTCTCTCCCCTGGTCAGTTCCTCCCCTCGCTCCTCCGATCATTTGTACCCACTGGCTGTAGCCCCTCTCCTCCAGCCCCCTTTCCCAGTACTTAAAACCCCCTAGGGGCAGCTGGCCTGCCCTCTTTTCCATCTCGGGGGTCACGTGGATCTGGTGTCTCCTGTCAAGGAAATGAACTTAGGACATTTGTCCCCCCGTGGAGAAGAGTGCTTCTCCTCTTTTGCCTTTTGTCCATGTAAGATTGTGTGGGCTGGGGTCAGCAGCTAGTCAGACCAGACCCAAACAGCCCATCCCGGCACAATATTCCTACAAAACACTTCCTAAAATACCTGACCAGGCTGCTTCCAATACTTCTACAAACAGAAGTCCTGTTCCTTGTTGTATAACAACGGTCAGAAGGCTCCCAAATGAGCTCATTAAAACACACCAGCTACTAAGAACATGTAGCACCAAAACACGTGTATTCATACTGCATGCGACTAATTTATTTCAGCTACTTCACTCTGGGCAAGGTATACAGCAAAGCTGTAGCTGGAAAAGGTGTGTAGAGTGTATTTGTGGGGCATGGCTCCCACCAAGCCCACAGCCCAGTGGGGACTCAGGGCTGACTGAAGGCAGAGCTGCCTTGCAGTAGGGGAAGGGCTACTTCAGCAGAACCCTGGAGTAAAGCTCACCACACAGATCAGAGAATTCTGGTGTTTCTGCCATGGATTTGGTCCTAATTTCCTGCCACTATGCTCCACCCTATTGTGATTCATGTTTTGGCCAAGTGGTACTACTGTCAAATTATTGGCCAACTCAGATGAAAAAACACCCCATACAGGAATAACTACTTGTGGGATTTATGCTGGAGTATCTGATGCATTTGTGTAGATGACTTGAAAGCATGAATCCAACAAGAACCTTTAGCAGTACCAACTGCCAGGACACTTAATGATTTGCTGGAAGGAGACAGGAACCAAAAAAACCAACCAAAAAAACCTAAAAAACCAAGCCAACTACTTACAGAGGAACAGTCCTTGATTACCTCTCTCTTTGATGCAGTGCAATTGGTGAGTTCATAAAAGCAGTTAACAAACATGAGATGAGAGTATGCTTCAAAAAATGGTGGTCGAAGAGAGAGGCAGGGAAAATACACAGAGGTGGAAAGGAGATCTTATTCAAATAACAGTTGTTTAGGAAAAAGGAAATGGTAAGCATGGTAGTTGCTGTATGTTCCTGCTTTGCCTTTTAATAAAGTTCAAAGAAAATAATAAAGACAAAATTAAGCATTCCTTGGTGCTGGTCCATTTACCTTCCAGAATCATTGCAGTCTTGACTTTCAAAAATGTATTTCCAGAAACAACATTTAACACAGTGCAGAGATATTGTCCCATAAAAGATAAATCATGTAAAAAAGTGGCTAGAGGAGAAAGCTCAAGTTCAAAGCATTACCTGTCAGGTAGTGACAGAGGATGATTCAATGTGATGCTGTTTTCCCCTTGCTTAGCCATAAAATTCACTATAAATTAACTTTCATTATAAGACTACATAAAGAGCATATATTTCTGATGCAAGACACTATTAAAAACAAAACCTCCACCCATGCATGCTTAGGTGGGACCCTTACTTTGATCTACCATCAAAATAAACAGTCCACAAGCCATTACACTATTTTTATTCTTCTATATGAGTCCAAAATCCAGAACAGTTTAATATGGGTTTATCAGTATTTGTTATTCATCTGTATACAATAACACAAGTTCTGTAAGTTATGGATGTCTTCTCAGATTTGATCTGAATGTAGCTTCCACTTAGTTGTTATCAATTTAGCCCACACATCAGTCATACATGACACTTGCTGCACAGGCAATGTCATAGGTCTGAACACCACTTTGAGACTTCCTCAACTCTGCAGCCACACAAGATCTCCAAGAGAATATTGTATTATTGCTAACAAAAATAATTCATTCAGCTCTTTTGCCACTATATTAAATTAGAAGAATTTAACACCATAATCTGTACAGACAACTGCTACAATAAAAATTAAAAATGCACCTAAGGCCCTCCCTGCAGCTTGAGCTAGTCTCTGCACAGCACTGTAACATGGTTCCAAGCCTTGAGACAGGACACTAGGGCTCATCATATTCTGATATGTGTCCTGAGACAGGAGCTGTGAACAGGCTCAGATAAAGACTGTGATATGGTCATCACCAGAATAATATACACCTGACAAGCAGGCAGGATCCACAAAGATACCTGCAGGAATTACAGAGGAGAGGTCAGTAAGGCTTGATCTACATGTATTATAGGTACTTATTTTTCCCCAAATTAACAGTAGCTTCCATTCTGTGGCAACATAGAGATATTCTGCTATTATAATTTAAATGATGACAAGGATATAAATCACTTTAACTAAAGTTCTATTATAGTTGCCTTGATGCCAACCCTGACATAGATAGGCATGACAAAAACCCACCATGAAACTGAGTACTGACGCCAGCTTTTGCAACACAAATACCAAAAAAGACACAAAGTTACTGCTGTGTCACAAACTTGACCATGGGTTCTGTTTTATACCACAGTGAAAAGCATTTAAATTCTTGGTCAAAGAGAGCTTAAGCCATCTGTCTATGGATATTTATCCATCTTACAAGCTCTTGTCCACAAATTATTTCTGCAAGACATTTTTGTTTGTGTCCTGACCTCCTAAACAAGTGAGCAAGTTCTGTGAGGACACTGTCTTGACCCCACTGGCCTACACTGAGAAGCCTAAAAGAGGACTGAGTCTGATGCAAGCTACCTTGAGACCACACAAAGAGAAGGCACCTTGCTTTGGAAAAAACGTGGTAATGAAAACGGAGCAGCAGTTCTAATAATTTATTTTACTACTGGCACTAGTTACCATGACACTTTAGGTGAATACAGCTCAACGGATGCTACCAGGTGAAAAATCCCATCTCTTGTTCTGGTAGAATTCAAACAGAATACCTACGTAGCAAATGCTTATAAGCTAAACAAGGGACTGCTTCCAGAAGTACCCACTTCTCTGAGCTAATTGTAAGCCACGTAGGTCAGAAAGAACAAACTAATCAATGTGCAACTTCCGGGACATGAAAGGTGACGTGTGCTGTTACCAGAGCTGCAGAGAGAAACAGCAAAGCACGTTGCCAAATCAGAGAAGTATGAGGTGAAACAAACCAATAACATCTGAAAGAAAAAAAATTTCTTACTTCCTTTTTCCAAGCTAAAAAATTCTGGCCTTTGTCATCGGAAAAGAAAATGCATTCTTAAATCAACAGTCTGCTGCCATAGTTTTTTTCAACCAAAAACAGCCTGAAGGTTTCACATCTGTGGCTAGTTTCACTTAAGAGTACTTTGAGCTCTGGCAACATTGCACTGACACAAACAACTTTTTGTCAGCTGAGGTAGTAGTATTAAAATATTTCTTTCATATATTTCTAGAGGTTTCTATTTTACTCTTTATCTTTTGCATTTTTTTCAAACTGATGTTATAAAAACTCTGAAAGCATTTGCTAGGCTCAGAGGCTTCACAGTTGTAACAAAGTGAAACATTTGAATTTCATCTGTAACTTCCTCAAAAGACAAAGCAGTAAGAAAGGAAAAGGTGACTGTTTTACCCAGAGGAAGGACCCTCGAAAGGCAGAAGTTTTTCCAGTAAGAATCAGAAGCTTCAAAGAAATCTAGGCATGGAAAAGACAAAAAGAGTAAACACTGACAGACTGTTCTAGAAGACCAAAGGGAAGGAGGAGGATGAAAGGAGAAACACTTGTCTCTAGCTGACTACACCACCTAGAAGGAATAGGCCTGAAAACAGATCAAGGTACCAAGCTCATGGTCACAAGAGGTAAAACCATGTTACACCTCTGACCAGGATTACCCTGTAGGACAGGAACAGACCACTGCAAGACACTGACAATGGAAGGCAAAACACGTCTAATAAATCTTTCTTGTTCACCCAAGTATTTCAACCCAACATCCAACATTAGACTTTAAAACATACCTGTATTAAACACAGCTGACTGAATAATGATACATTAAGTGATTTTCTCACATAAGATACTGCCCATATTCCCAAAGCAGCACTTGTACTTGGCTGTTACAAGAGTGGCATGTGGCATTACCGTCCTGCTGGAGTTACACACTGAACAGACACAGCTGCTGTAGCAGCCTGGTCCTGCTCCTCTTCTCTTCCTCTTGTTCTCTTCCTTCCTGCAAAAACTGAAGGCTGACCCCTGAACAGTAACTTGAAGCAATAAAGGCAGAACAGATCTGCTCACTTTCTTTACATTAAAGTCAAGGTTTTTGGCTTTACTATTAAAAAATTATATCAACTATTACTTTTGCATTGAATGAAACAAGAGTGGTTCTAACAGAGAAATAGTTGTTACTTTTTAACTAAGTTTTTAGAGTTCTTTTATTCACTGGAAGTCTCACTCCAGTACTAAAATATACTTTCCTTCGGTTTGTTTCCAATAAAAATAAAAACATGTACCGTGCAAGCATAAATAGGTTATAACTTTGTATTCTATGTTGTGGGGTTTTGCTGGGTTTTTTGTCTATAAGAACACACAGCTGTGTATAGCCAGCAGTATTGTGCCGTTCTGCACAGCAAACCACGTCCTCTCTGAAATTCATGTTTCTTCTCACGGGCAAACATTCCTTATTAGAACACAGTCACGACACACAGCTTTTAAACTTCTCCGCCACGCAGCGAACACAGGAAAGTGAAGAACTGAAGTACTGCGTCGTTTAACCATGAGGAGCAGTCGGGTCAGCCAGCTACAGCTCCAAAGCGCGGCTCAGCGGAAAGGAAAGCAGCCACCAAGTCAGCATTTCCCTA
>NW_005054467.1:293796-318857 GCF_000277835.1 Geospiza fortis
GACTCCGGCATCCGCGTTGTTCGGCAGAGCCCCGTCCGCTCTTCTGTGGGATCCCTGTTGCCCGCTAGCATGGTCAGGCGCCTTTGTGAGCCTCTGCCAAGCTCCAGCTTGGGTCAAGCTTTTCTAGGCATGAAGAAGTAGAATGTTTCGCGGTGCTTTCATGCAAAGTAGCGCATGTTCCTAGAGGAATGGGTCACAGCTGAAATGGCCGGTTCATGGAAGGCCATGCAGGTTGTGCCCTCTGTTTGGTAGCTTCTAGCGCCTCATTTTGACAGATTTAATCTGCTCGGTCTGAAAACGTGCATACCTGGTGTCTGCTTCTACCCAATATTTCAAGATACTACTTGAAATTCTAATATTTAAAGATGCCTTGGTTGCCACTGAGTTTTAGGCACATCCTAGGAACATGTTCTACCGTTGTGTGTGCTTCTTTATAAATGACTGTCATTGAGACATACACCTGTGCCTTAAAGTCAGGATGTATGTGTTAGCACCACTGTTTTCTTTAGCCAAGAATATCATCCCCTTTCCTACCCTGCCTGTTCTCAACAGTTAAAACTGTAATAATACACAAAAATTTGGCCAATAAATTTCAGTGGATCTTTGCTGGAGTCAAGAAGCTTGTATCATTGCTAAGGTTTCCCATGTTCGGAAATTCTTCTAATACCGTAGACAACATATTTCAAGGTGACATTCTTCATGATTTTCAATTTCTCCCACTAGACAAAAAGTCAAAGTGTTGGATTCCATCTTTGAAGAGCAGTGAGGACTGCTGCAGTCGCTGGGCATGAACATTAAGAGCTACTGCAGTTGCTGAGGGGAGGGGAACCTCAGTCCATCCATCTCTTACTATTTTGATGCCAGGGCCAACAAGAGATTTTCAGGGCCTAGAGAAGGATACCAGGTCAGTAAGAAAGCCCCTGAAGAGCAGCACAAAGGAATTCCAGCCACTCTGGCCTGCCAGTCGGCTTATGGTAGTAGAGAGGGCAATGCCTCTGTGTACACAAGTGTCTTGTGCTATTGGAATGCATGCAGCTCCATCTGGGGATGGATGAGGAGCCAACCAAAGGCTTATAGGTCAGGATTAGAGGGAGGGGAGGGGTCACATTATGAAGGGGTTCTGCATCAGGCTGCCTGACCAGGAAGGCCAAGGAGATGAGTCCCTCCACAGACAGAGAAGAGGGACTCCTCATGTTCACAAGCCCTGGTCCTCACAGGGGACTTCAGCCAGCCCAACGTCTGTTGGAGGAGCAGCACAGCAGAGCACGGGCAATCCAGGAGGTTCCTGGAATGCCTTGGTGAATATTTCCTTCTGCAAGTCATTGAGGAGCCAGTGAGGAGAGGTGCTATGGTGGACCTTATTCTCACCAGCAAGGAGAGGGCCACAGTGACCATGAAATGGTGGAGTCCAAGATGCTTTAGGCAATGATGAGGGAGCACTCACCAACATGGATTTCAGGATAGCTGACTTGATCTTCCCGGGATCTGCTTTATCATGGGATAAAGCCCTGGAGAGTGGCACAGGGAAGCTGGTTAATAGTTACGGACTACCTCTTCCAAGCAACGCATCCCAACAAAAAGGAAGTCAGGCAAACCCACAGGAGACCTTCATGGATGAACAAGGGGTTTCTGGAAACTCACATACTAAAAGGAAGCCTACAGAGGGTGGAAGTAAAGACAGGTGTTCTGGGAGAAATAAAGAGAACTAGTCTGAGTACCCAGGGATCAGCTAGAGAAGATAAAGCACTGGTAGTATTAAACTTAGCCAGGGACAAAAGGGCAAAAATAAAAGCTTCTATAGGTATGTCAGTGGTGAAAGAAAGAATAGAAAAAATGTGAGGGCCTCTCCAGAAGAATTTAGGAGATTACCTGGGACATGGAGAAAGCTGAAGTTCTTCATAACATTTTTGCCTCAGTCTTTACTGGCAGATGACTCCAGCCTCCCTGCCCAAGTCACAGAAGGGAAAGGTGGGGATATGTAAAATGAAGAACTACCCACTGCAGGAGAAGATGAGATTCAAGAACATATAAGGAAACTGAAGGTGCACAATTCCATGGGTTCTGATGAATTGCATCCACAGGTCTTGAGGCAACTGGTGGACAAAGCCACTGTATTTGAGAAGTTGTGATGGTCAGGTGGACTTCCCATAACTGGACAAGGGGAAATATCAATCTTATTTTTAAAAGGAGAAATAAGGAAGACTCAGGGAGCTACAGGCCAGTGAGTCACCTCAGCACCCACCAACAGAGCAGACCCTTCTCAAAATCATGGTAGGGCACGTAGAAAATAAAGAGATGACTGACAGCTAACATGTCTCATGTTCCAATTAAGAGCAGCTCCGGGAAGAAGGATTTGGGATGTTGGTGGATGAGAAGGTTGTCTTAACACAGCAATGTGAGCTTGCAGCCCCGGAAGCCAAACATATCCTGGGCTACATTGGAAGAGTAGCCAGCAGGTTTAGGGAGTTGTTTCTTCCCCTGTGCTCTGCTGTTGTGAGACCTCACCTGGAGCATTCAGTGCTGGGGTGCCCTGCACAGGGACATGGACCTCCTGCAGCTGTCAAGGGACAGTCAAGAAGGTGGCCAGGGGGCTGGAGCGCCTTTCCTATGAAGTCAGGCTGAGACAGCTGGGGCTGTTCTGCCTGGAGAAGAGAAGGCTCCAAGGAGACCTTATATCATCTTCCACTACCTAAAGTGGGGCTACAAGAGAGCTAGAGAGGGACTTTTTACAAGGTCATGTAAAGATAGGGCAAGGGGGCATATCTGTGGCACATCTGACAGAATGTACCACATAGTTGTCAGGTGACTAAGAGAACAAATGCCATATCTACAGGCCTATTGAATGCTCACAGAGAGGCAAATCCGCCTCTTCCTTGGGCAACCTGTTCCAATGCCTGACTGCCCTTTCAGGGAAGAAATTATCCTTTATGTACAATCTAAACCCTCTGGCACAATTGAGGCTGCTTTTTTGTTGTCCTGTCACTTGCCAGGGAGAAGACGCTGGCCACCATCTGGCCACAACCTCCTTACAGGAAGCTGGAAAGGGTGACAAGGTCCCCCCTGAGCCTCCTTTTCTCCAGGCTGAATGGGGCATCCCCAGATGCCTCAGCTGCTCCTTATCAGACTTGTGCTCCAGACCCTTTATCAGTTCCATTGTCCTTGTGCTGGATCCTTCCTGCCCTAGTTTGCTGTTTTCACCAGTGCTAAGTATATGTATTCTTAGAAATCTGATTTGATACAAATGGACATAGGGAGAAAAATTCTTAGTTTCATTTTCTTAAGGAATTTAGCTTGTGTGAGCATATACTCCTTTTTTGTTTTCTGCTTCAGTAGCTTCTCAAGTTCTGCATTCAATAACCTACATTTGACAAAGATGTAATATTAAAACCACTTAATTTTGATGCTTCCTCAATGTCAGATCAATCATTTTTATTTAAATACAAATGAAAAATCAACCAGGAAATGGTTTAGCAGTGCGTCATTGCCTACCATTAGTATCATGCTGCAATCCTTGCCAGTCTTTGCATTTATTGAAGGTGTAAGGCTCCAGACTTCAAAAATCAATCCATTTTCCAAGCAGCTGGGTCATTCTTCCCTAAAGTATTAGGAACTAGTGAGGGAAAATAAGACATTTGCTTTCACCTACATTGAATTTATTTGCTTGTTTTTTGTTTAGAACTAAATGTTAAATGCTCATGGCTTAAGAATTAGACTGCATTGACCTAGTGTAGATTTCAAAACATTCTGATGTATATTGATCTTGAAACACTATATAATAGAGTGGGGTATCAGGCAATTAGCAAAGCCTCTTGCATTTTCAGAACTGAAGTGCTGCAGCAATTTGATTTTTATAAGCTTCTTCTACATAAACATATATATATATATGTGCCTTTATATATGTGTATTCTTTTGCATACAGAACTTGCCTTCAGGTGCATTTGGAGTGCATTGTATTAAATGTGTGTTTAGTTTATGTCTTTGTTTAACAATACATCATTTACAAAGAGAAAAGAAGTGTGGTGCTTCTCTTTTAAAATCAGAATGCTGAAATTACATGTCTGCAGAAAGTTAACACAGAAGCTGGCAATAAATTACTTCTGTTATCCTGATACTCTAAATTAATTATACCAATCTATTTTAGGTTGCACTAAAATGAAAAAGCATAGAATAAAACAGTGCAGAATGCATGTCTGTGAAGATTCACAAATCTCTCTTTCAAACCCATGGAAGACCTTTTGTTTTTCTACAAGCAGTGCTAACCATACTTACCAGTTCGTTCAGAACTCTATGATCCCCCTCACCAAGAGCTGGCACCTTTTTCATGAACCATATGCCTTAACCTGTGTAAAGGATATTTTCCTTGAGTGCTGAATTAATTCTTCCTAATGGATGGCCAGCTTTCCCACCAACTGTAGAAAAGCCCTTTTCTGTTGGAGAACTTTGAATTGAGCACTCCTCCCTAAATCTTGGATGGGTTGAAACACCTGGACTCCAAGGGTCAGAGAGCTCCAAACGTGTGTTAATTTACTGAGCATGGCATGACAAAAATCAAAAAGCTACCTTAAAAGGTCTTAGAACTAAGATGTGACAAGCCACATGTTGCTAAGTCTGGCTAAATGTGTGTTATGAAAGCTTCCTGAAGTTATTACAGACTGAATATATGCCATTCTATAACTAGGAATGCTCAAATCAAAATGTTAAATACCAAACAGCAAAAAAATTTTTATTGGACAAGGCTGTTCATTCATGATTAATCTCGTCGTTATGTTATGTATCAATGTATTTTTACAAAGTAAAAGAATGCTTTCTTTCTTTGCTGAATACTACTGGATGTGTGGTTTCTATTTGTACATTCATTCATGTCTTTAACTGTTTGGTCATTCCCAAATAAAATGAGAATAAATACACAAAAAAAAGAATTAACAATGCTATGCATGTATTTTTTTCCTCAAAATATAATCTGGTTCAGCACAAAGCAGAGATGAAGTATGGTAAGAGAAGCTCCTGTAAACAGTGCAGCACTGGGTCTAAGAGTAAAGCATAGGCTGAGCCAAGGAAAGAAATTCTGAATATTTTGGGTGTGGGGGTTCTTTCAGAGTCTCCTAGTTCTTAAGAAACACAGTCATCACTGCTATTATGTAATACTAGATTTGCACCCTCAAAACGGGTGCAGTCAGTTTTCTGCACCTCTAAGTATCGCAAAAGTATTAAATTCCACCTCTAGAAAGCACAACAGGAGGGAAGTATTTAATTAAAGATAGATAATATAGCATTATCCTGATTATTGTCCAAATTTTCCACAACTGGGAAACCATGCTGGGAACTGCTAATATTTAAGCGCAGATATAGTCTAAAGAGAATAAAGCAAGAAAAAATGGGTGGGGATAAAGCTCTGTTTAACAACATCAAAGCAAAGAGCAATGACTCAGATATGTCATATAAAGTTAGATAGAAATATCAGTCTAGTTTTCTAATTAACTAATGTTAATGAATATTAAAAAGAAAAAAGTAATAAAAATCCTCATCAGTGCAGCAAACATTATACTTTTAAAAAAAGCCAGTTAGAAGTATAAAATTAGTAGTATCTACTTCAGAAAATCTATTTTATCTTTGTAAGCCTAGTAAGAGAAATAAGTGTCAACCAAACTTAGCTTCTGTTTCGCTGTGATATATTTGTTTAAAATGCAAGTTTGAACATATGTTTTAGCCTCTAAAGCATAAAAATTTGACCAAATATCAGTCACCTATATTAATTCAAAAATTAAATATATTAGAGACATGTTTTGATCTTTTTCAGGATTTACCTTGGGGATAAAAAAAATCTAATTATTATGGAACGTCATTACTGCTCCTATCCGTGTTTTCAATCCACAAGTTTGACAACGTGTGCTCAAAGAAAGAAGCCAGACATATCCACAACTCTCTCTCACATTGTGCAGCAATGGCCAAAGCAGCCAGGATGGCCCAGAACTACATTTGACAGTGAATATTTTACCATGTTTGGAAGTGATGCCTTGGAGTATATGTGAGTATATGGGGATGTGCAGTTTCATGACCCACCTTAATACTGTTCACTTCTACAGCAGTCCTAGATCTTTATTTGAAGAGATAAGTCACTGTAACTTCAAATGCAAGCAACCCTAAGAATATGGTAGATATTTCTAACATTTAGTATACAAACTAATTGAATCACAGCATATATACAAACATACTTTTCCTGGAATAATGTTGACAGTAAAGAACTAAATTTGCATATGTCTATTGTTGCTTTCTGCCTATTGAAAATAAAGCTTCAAATTGCAGAAAAAATTATGGTGTATTTTCAGATGATATTCTGGTTCTTATTTTTCCCTTTGATCTCTTTCCAAATCAACTGAAAGTTATATTGTGAAAAGAATGTTACAAATCAACTTTACCTTTTGAGAAATACCTTTTTCTCTTTGTTAATACAGTTGACTATAAGAAAAAAGCTTATGAAAATTATCATTAATCTTTGAGGTCTGTACAAGACAACCAAAAAAAATTTCTGTAGGAAGCCCAACTATAAAGAAATTATATTATTAAAAGGAAAAGACAGACAAAAATGGACAAACCCCCTCAAACATCATGGTATATTCCACTAGGTGTTTTTCTTCTGACCAATCTAATCCTTCTTGCCTTCCTAAGTTACCCTAGTAATTCTTAAAATGTCTAGCTTTTGTGATCACATTTATCTCACAAACATGCTAAAGATTAATTCTGACTAAACAACCAAAAATATTACACCAAGCAAAGTGATAAACAGCATACCCCCAAGCCCTCCCTTTGGAAGGGAAGTGCTTTCACACCCTGTGGCTGCTGCTCTGGGCCCTTTGGGGTTGACGGAGGCATTGGCAGCCTTGATGCTGCTTAGCTGGCTGAGATTTCAAAGGAAACTTTTGCAGTAAATGTGTTCATTTCTGTGAGCACTATAAAGTAGTGAATACTTGAACAGTAATACAGAAAAATAATAAACTTTATCAAGATGAGGATAGTGTAATAAAGTATAAAACAGAAAGAATGCCCATTACTGTGTCGAGTACATTGCAACTTCTTCCCACCAGCCTGTTTTTGACTTTAAATTGATTTGTGATATATCCAACTCTGACAGGAGGGAGATAGATGGCCTGCTAAAGGCTACTGGGCAGCAGTGCCCCTGTGCAAGGTCTCTGGAGGATGCTGATGAGTTACCTTGCAAGGGAACAAAACCCCCAAACCAGCAACTTTACAGTGTGGAACTTGTTGCAACAAGCTGGTATGACCCGTGCAGTGCATGATCTACATTTTAGGGAGGCACAACACTTGGTTGCATTACTCCACTGTTTCATGTTACAATTTAGAAAGAAAAACAAAAATATTCCATCATTATTTATAGAGTTCTGCTGTAGATGGCCCCACAATTCCTGTGGGAGTTGCATGAAGGAGGAATTTTGTCACATGGTGTCCCACAGTTACAGCATTTTAGAAGTTTAGTTTGGAAGCCAAAAAGGAAAGAAGAAGAAAGAGCAGATGTTCTGTTGACTGCAGAACAAGTAAGACATAGTTTCCTATCATTTTGATCCTTCTTCTTTGATTTCCAGTAATTTAATAAAGGAGAAGCACCATCTTTCACTGTGGAGGCATTTATTAACTTATATTTCCCTTGAGAAAAGGTATGTTTAAATAAGTTGCTAATAATGTTAAGCAAACTGCGAAACTTCTCAAAAAGAAAGACATGAATTAGACGTCTGTCTTCTACCTGGTTACCCATTTTTATTAACTCTGCAAAACCACAGATTATTTATCATTGTTTTTCTGTAACATGTGATTGATATTTGCTGGTTGTTTTTTTAAAGTTATAGAAGAGACAGGACATATGAGCATTCTTATTACTGAATTTTATTTTTCCTCATTAAATAAGGAATGGTACTGATATTTTTGAGAAAATAGTGACCTTTGTCATGTAAAGATTTATTAAGTGTAGTGTCCTTCACCACCACAGCAGATAATATTTGAAACAAATACTCATAGAAATGTGTGCTATCATGTATCACAACTATCCTCAACTCATTTGGTCCTCAGATTATTATGAAATGGCATCAAGCAGGAATCATTAAGTAGTTATGATAACATCCTGAACATCGTATCTTTGCTTTTCTTTTCGCGATGTTGCCTTTCTTCAGACAGTGATCTACCGGCTCCTTAGCCCTTTCCTCTCTTTCTTTCTTTTGTGAGGAAAAAGACATCAACAAAGGGGAAGAAATTATGTCCTATTCTCCTCTCTGCTAGAGGCAACGGTGAGAGGATTGACTTCTACAGTTTTTCTCTTCGCAGCATGCAAACTTCATCACAAGCAACACATGCTTGTCAAGATGACTGTGTCTGTTCCATGACCTCCTTGCCAACATTAGCAAGGTAAAAAAACTCTTGGGTCTCCATGGGGTGGCAAAAAGTAATATGGGTGTCTGACCTGCATACAGAAATTCACACTGTATCATTTTTTGTTGCATTTTTAAGAAATTGGTATAATTTTCCTGCTTATTGTTGTCATCACAGGAGGAAGCTATTCAAGTCTCTTCATTGCAGTAACATGCTGAAGATACAAATCTTTGACTTCATAATTATTAGGACCAAGGTCTCCCTTTCAGAAAGGAAGCCAGTTTTGAGGTTTCTCTGTTGATTTTGTGTTTCATAGCTTTCTTTATTTGATTGCTAGAAACCACCAGCAGAAATTTTGAAGCCTTAAGAGAAAGAGAAAATGGACATGAAAAATCTTGTTCTTAAAGGAGTGCAGCAACTGAAATGAAGCAGATGAGAATGAATATATAGATCTGGTAGACCAGGACCTCAGAGAAAGGTGGGACAGCAAAATGACAGAGTTTTAAAATTATCAGGTATGGGCTTAGAAATTTATAATGAAGAAAAGTAAATTATGAGACACTTTTATGAGGAGCATATTGACTGCTTTAGTGACACAAGGCTCCTACATGAGCAAGGCTTGTATGGTAAAGGTCTTGAAGGTCCTGCTCCATGTACTGACAAATGAGACTTCAGACCAGACAGGTGCTAGAAAATTCTGGGTGGTGTAGGGTTACTAGTGGTTCATGCCTGCTCTACTTTCAGGAAACAGTTAAACCTTTTGCTGCCTTTCAGGTGAAGCTTTATTTTGATGCGTATCAAGTGGATAAGAAATAATTTAATTATGTACCAATAGTGAGAGAAGGTACCTCAAACAACTTCTACAATACTTGCTAGCTTGAATGAGAATACTTTGTAAGGCATTGAAGGTTTGTGATAGAATTGCAGATTAAGATAATATTCATACTTCTACATCTGAACTGTAGAGCAAAAACACTGAGACTGAATTATGGTGTACCGTAGAATATTTTTCTGCTTCCAGTTTCAGTATAATTGTGTATATTATGAACTGTGGCTATTGCCTTCTATTTCATGTGTAGTTTATCGATGTCCTATAAACTAAAAACTCCTATCTCTTTGCCATTGATGATATTCTTTGATGTCAAGAAACTGAACACATAACTTGATGAAAATATATGGTAATTTTCTAAACAATAATAATATAAATCATTAATGTATTGTTTCTCTTTTCAGCAGGTTTTATATGATGTAAAATACACAACAGACTATTCACTTATTAACGTATTTTGTAGTAATAGAATTAGGGATAATTCTAGAATTAACTTTGGATTTAAATAAAAATTCTTATTAAGATTTAAAGGAGACTTAAACTGTTACTTCAGTCACACAAACAGTAATCTAGAAGGTAAACATTTGAAAACTGCTCTGAAGTTACTAAATCAAATGACAGGTGTTCCTACTTTAGAAAACCATACATGATCTGCAACTGTCATTTACTTAATAGTATAGCAGTAATCCTCTGTGGAAGAAAGAGGGTAATCGTGGCAATTGCTGAACATTTTTGATATTTAGGACGATGCAGAGCAGTGATTCTGGACTTCAAACCAGACATAGAAGGAAGAACCTTGCTTTTTAATTTCATCACAAAAGGTTTGTTAGAGGGTACTGCCTCAAAATAGTTTCTGAGATGAGAATGGATAGCTGTATTCTAGAACTGATTTCAGTGTTCAGATGAGGCAGCAAATTTCTGGCTAAATAGTATGTTTCTCAACAGAATAATTCTCTTTCTCTGTGTTTGAAGACAGTCTGCTTTTTTTGTGTGTGTTTTGTTTCTATGGCTGCCAATGCTTATCAATGCACTAACTGATATTCAAGGGTTAGCCCTTCCACCTCCACATAATCTCAAAAGAATGATAATTAGGGTTTACTGAACAACAGCTCACACAGAGCGAGAATTCAGGCCTTTAATGGGACAGTTTGCATTTACCTTATTTGTCACTAATGCTAACAGAGCCGGTCTTATGTTTGCACGGCTCCTGAATTCACATGACCTGCCTCATGCTGCAGCACTTGAGGTCAGGGTGTTTCACGGTCAGTGCAATCAGGCAGTCAATGAAGCTGATACCTAAGGAAATAAAAAATAGTCCGTTTTGAGCCAGCTGAGTTCCTGAATCCAGCTGTCCCTTTTATTGCAGAAACATGCTGGCCAAAGCAAGAGAGCATAAGTTTGTATTGCTTTAAGATGAATGTTAAAACAATGCCTTTTGTTGTAAAGCAGTTCAAGTGGCAAATAAAGGTACATTTACTTACAGTTTTAACCCAGGGATGCAGTGATATGAATTTCACACATATCTGGATTGTGTGTAAGAATCAAACATGCAATACTGAAATTCATTACCAGTTCCTGGATTTGTGTGACAAATGAAAAGCTACCAATAATTCTTTGAATGCATCCTGCCTCTCCAGAGCTTTTAGGACAACTTCTCCAGGACCAAAGAGGAAAGCAATGTGAAATTTCGAGGCAAACTGTCATAATGGATAATCATAGAATTATCTTTTCTGGAGCTGTATTATTTCTTTGAAAGAAATACAATATATTGGAAAGCATCCACAATGAATTGAAGGAAGCTGAGTAACGAACAACAGAATTGTTCTGAACACTCAGGATTGTTTTACTCATGCAGTTTATAAATCATCCATCTAACTATCCAAAAGGTCTATAACTTTGTGAAACTGAATGAAATTAGATAATCTGTCTTAAAACAACTTGAGTTGTTAGCAAAAGTAGAGGAAAAGAACATATACTTCAATAGCCAACAACTATTGACAATTAGAAAGCTATACATTCAAACACACGTTAGAACATCTTTGCCTTTCCTTTCCTTAGTGTTGATAATGGCAAATGTAGCAGAAGAGTATATCAGTAAGTAGAAAAACACAGTCTAAACAGATGAATAGATTATCAATAATTTTTAAAAGAGTTAATCTATTGTTACTCTGTGCAGAGCTTTTCTGGACCTGTCTTTTCTCAGTTGGACTATATGTCACGGTTATATTACGTTTCTGCAGTGAATTATTTTAAATGTGTAATCTTGCAGCTTGTCTCTGATTAAAGCAAAGCAAAACCAAGTATTTGGTCATTACGGTTGGTGCCCTTGCCCAAAGCCTCAGCAGAATTAAACATTATGGAATCCAAATGATATTTCCTAGTGTTTACCATTGGTCTGATCATTACTACAAAGATTTATCAATGGCACTTGGCTTCTTTTATCACAATCTGTCTGTATGCATAAAGTTGTTTATGTAATTCCCATTCATTTACCAGCAAATATAAACGTGTTCCTCAAAAAAAAAAAAAAAAAAAAGAAAGCTCTGTTAGTATATTTGCATTTATGCAGTGCCTAAGCAGACAGAGAATGATATTACAGTTTAAACAGTTCTCCCAAAGCAAGCCAACAATACAGCTCTTCCAGCAGAAGAAACTTTACAATGTTTTAATTCTTCATGGAGCAAAACACAGTGGAGAGCCTGGCTGTCAAATCCCAGTGCATCTTTCTGAGAATGTTGCCTACTCTGACTCACATTTATGCTCTTAAATGCTGACAGAAAAGTCTTCTCGTTCTTTAAAACACTGATATTGTATATACATATTGTATCAGCAAGAGTGTGGATGTTTTGTTGGAATGGGAGGTAGGGAAGCTCAAAGGTACAGGAGAACAAGGTCTACACCAACTAAGGAGAAATTAAATGCGCCATGTTTACCAGGATTAACATAAGCCTGAATATGCCTATTCAGATATGCATTTTTAGGTATTCATCACTAACATGTTAAACTGGAAACCTGATACCTTCCTGAAGGCATTAATGGGGAGCAATCAATCTGAATTGAGAGAGGTCCTTAAAATGGTGCCTGTGGGAGAAATTGTTAGAGCTGTTCATGCAAATGATGTTGGGAGCAAAAACTAACTGCTTGGAAATGTGTCTGGATACAGTAAGAAAAGGAATTTGAGTAGATGTGATGCAGAAGTGGCTTCTTCATGAATATAGACAGCTTACTTTCTCCAAAATCCTTTCTCCACCTTCTTCTCAAAATGATAGCTGCTTGTACTTTTTTGTTGAAACCTGGACATTTATTTTCATGATAACCTGGTGCTTGATAGCAGTCAAAAAATGAGACGTATTTTGCAGAGATGTTTGCTAAGTAGTCATGTTATGTTACACTGTAAAACTGAGTAGGAAAGACTGATCTTTAGCACTCAAAGAGATTTTGCATCCTTCATCTCAAAAGACTTGCATGTCAAGAGTGCACTATTGATCAAAATATCAGCAGGCTTGCAGCACAGCAGCCATTTGACAATACAGAAAAAAAAAATTACTTCTGTCCATGTAATGCAAATCTCCTTGTCAGGCTTCCAGTCTTCCTAGAGGTATACCTATAATCTCACTCTGGCAGAAAATAATAAGAACTTCTATGAATAAACTTACTGTCAGTAGCAATTATGCTCTGCATGGACCATTGAATGTCAGATAGCATTCTGGCAGAAGCCAGGCTCCTACATCTTGATAACCTGACCAAACTGTGCAAGAAATAAAAGCTAGCCTTCAAGCCCAAACAACTGATGGGGGCCCAAGCTGTTTCTACTGCTGCTTTGTCACTCCACTGGCTTTGCACCAGTAGCACAAAAGCAGCAGCCCCTGTCAGATAACCTGTGTGCCAGACATGCCTTTGATTGGGTTTTGATGCCTTGGTTTTAGTCTTTTATCATTACAGTCCTTACTTCCAGTCTTTTCATTAGCCTAGTCAAAGCAATTCCTGCGACAGCCCACTTTTAAAGTAATATTTTCCAGACAAATCTACTTAAAAAAAAAAAGGAAAAAAGTATTTTCTTTGTACTAAGATAAACAGAGACATTGAAATTTTCCAAAGCAATTATTTCTCTTCACACTGCATGATTTCGTGTTCTGTCAAACCACACTTTTAAATCTTACTGTGGCCACTTAGCAACATATTGGCATATCTCAGGTTGCTCAAAGTCAGCAGGCAAATGGAAATCTCACTATCAGCCTTGGAGCCAGAACGTCCTCTGGGTCTCACAAATGTTATGAAATGCAATCCTGCCACAATATCATGAGGGATATTTTCTGTAATAATGACTGTCCTAGGTGTAAGGCATTTTTAGCTTGCTTTCTATGTCCCAGAGGTGCACACCACAACCTGCACTGAGTGGGGTGATAGCCTCTGAAAATGCTGATTGTCCTCCTGATGCTGTCATTCTGCAAGAGAAAAGCAGCTCCCACCCTCTCAATATATATTAGATAGTTCCACCAATATAATGAATATAGCATTCATGTTACTAGCAGCAAGTCATGTTAAGAAAGAAAAATGGCACTGAAAAGAGTAAAACCAGACAGATTTCTTGGAATTTTGCCCAAGAGCTCTGGCAGATTTTGTGGTGCTGTGCTATACAATATGCCAAGTCTAAAATAGAGAAAAGACAATCCACAGGATATTGCTTCACATGCTCTCCTATGAGGTATAAGGATGCCTTTACCCAAAGCCACATATCTTTTGCTATAGTATTTTTCCACCTGCTCTGATTACACTTGATTGGAAGACCTGTAACTGGCTTCACTGTGTCTGCTGATAAAACCTCCTAGACAGTAGACAAGCATTTCTTAGATGGAAGTAAATGTGTATAATCCCAGCAGCAATGGAAAATGATTCTTTTATATTCTTTCCATTTTTCATCAGCATTAAAAATCAGCTGGCAGAAGGCAAAATATTAAACTGATAGGTTATGGATAATTTTCCTTAATTTTTTTACTTGCTTTGCAATATTCATTCTGGGAGCAAGACAGATAAATCACAATCTCTGATGAGCTTAAACAGTTGGTGAGTTTACCTTGATAAAAATCCTTATGTTAAAAGGAGACTTATTTATCTCCTTATTATATTTCAATATTCAAGGAAGCCAATAGGGATGTATGTGTTAGCATAACTGTCTTTTTATAAGGTTGGTGCTTTGAATCAGCAAAAGTGTCATTTGAGGAAATTTATATGGTAAGCAAGAATGCACTAGTTTTCAAGGTTTGAAGAGGCTGTAGAAATAGATGAGTGCATCACATTTATGTTCAAACAACAATCTACTATACCTGTGCCTTCACTGTAACAGAATTATTCAGTATTGATATTAAACTCTCATACTTCTGAATTCTGAAAACTAAGCTGTGCTTCAAAAGGTCAGCAGAAATGGCACTGTCATGCAATTCAGACCTTTGGATGTGATCCAGATGCACTAACTTTATAAAATGATAAATAATATCTTAGCGTACTGCATTGACCTGTGTTGCTTTTGAACATTTTCTGGCTTGTGCTTACTGATTTTACTTTATCTTGATCATCTGTTTTTCTTTTTTGTTCAGCCATCTAGTATCATTTACCAAGAGAGTAGATAATAAAGAAAGGCCCATTCAGTACTAAGTAAGCTGGACTTTCACAGACAGATGTCAGAGAGATACAGCCCTCCATCAGATCTCTTAAGTCTGAAGTAAATAAACACATATTTGAGTAGCTGATCCACTAACACTGAAATCCACTACTTGCTTCCTGTTTTAATCTTGTTAACTGAAGATAAAAGGGGAAGCAAGGAAGGATTTAGCTGAAGTTTTCTTTAAACTAGATTCTTGCTAACAGTTGTTGTACTGTTGTTTATAATGAATACAATTTATTCACACTGAATTTATAATGGGTAACAAAAATGGATAGAGTTAAATTTTAACTATTAATTTAAAATTCTGAAGGATTTTTTTTGTTCTTTTTATGAGTGGCCATATCATCATGCATTTGTAGAATAAGCTCTCTCATTTTTCGAAATCTATGACATAACTTATTAATTTAAACAGTCATGATTTTGAAAAAATTGATACCATCATTGGCAGTGCTGGCTGTAGTAGTTTGGCCAGCTTAAGTCACTCAGACAATTTCCAGGGTCCTTTTCAGCAGTCATAGGAGGATGTGATCAGCAGCCCACTCATGCATCTCTCCTACAAAAATGATCATAAAAAACAACAATATAATATTTTCTCCCCCCACCCCCGAAGTCAGTTCTGTCAAATATACCTTCATGACCACAGGGTTTTTTCCAGAGTCTGGTTCAAAATCCAAAGAAGTGCATGGAAACTTTTCAGAGGAACTT
Organism: Geospiza fortis; assembly: GCF_000277835.1. Classification (NCBI taxonomy): domain Eukaryota; kingdom Metazoa; phylum Chordata; class Aves; order Passeriformes; family Thraupidae; genus Geospiza; species Geospiza fortis. The sequence continues at coordinate 309,369 of NW_005054467.1, forward strand.
TTTTTTTTGATATTTGTTCCATTTGTTGCCTAATTCTTTTCTCTCTTTAGCCATGCTCTATTTTAGCACTAAACAAGACAGGAGTTATGTAGGCCAAGACAGACATCTATCATGCATATAATAAGAGTTTCAGTTCTGGTTAGACCTATTCTCTCCTAATAGGAAAGAGAAGCATTGCCTAAAGTGTGTGGAAGAATGATGGAGCAGGGCTTATTGAACAACATAAGATACATGCAATTAGGATAAATCCAATTAGGACTGAATGAATCTTGATGCTTAACACTTTCTTTTCCCTATCAGCAGCATATCCTAGTTTCTGTGGGCTATAGCAAAAGAAATAGTTGTTATGTCTATAGCTGTCATAAATGCTACAATACCATATAACATGTTGAAGACAGCAAAATACAATTAAATCTTTCTTAAATGCTAACCTTACAAAAACAACAGTATATCCTAGCAATCCATAAAAAATTGATTAGACGTATGATCCAAGTCTCTCAAGTATGTGACTTCCTCTTCAGTAGAAGGAAAGAGAGTCATCAGGAAGGAAGGTTCCTTGGAGAGGCAGAAACCAATTTCCATCTCTTCTCTGGAGGTCAGGTGCTTCTCCATCCAGAGCCCTGTGCTCAGATTGAGCCTTTGTTTTATTCAAGATTCACACTCAATTTCTTTCCCCTTTTATGCAGAGCTCTCATTCTAAAACTGTGTTTTAAAATAGCCCTAGTTAATCCACTCTGTATTTTCTTAAGTGTATTAGCAATCTAAAGTGTGTCAAAATAACATACTGTTCTAAGGCTCTTACAATACTAGTCTTCAATTTATTCACAGCATTCTTTTATATCCCTTGATACCATTCAGTATCAAATTGGATTTATCTTGCCTTTTTCCCCTGGACATGCCCAGTATTTTTAGGAACATTTCCCAAAAGCTGATTCTGTAGTGTGTGGTAATAAACTTCTCTTATTTTTTCTGGCGCAGATTTGGCATATTTCTACTGGCATATTTCACTTTCTAAATAATTCACTGGCATAACTGAGCAACTTCCAGGGAACATTTCCTTTCAGTATTCCATCTGAGAGCATACCATTTTGGCATTTTTTACTGTCTTCGCATTCCTTCTGTAATTTCACACCATGCAGCCTGTGCTTTAACACCTTAGTGCTTATAGTCCACTGCAAAGCAGTCATCTTCTCCAAGACAGGTATTTCAAAAGGTATAGACCATAGAACAACATGTAAAGATAGTCCTTTTTATCCCTGAGAAACTAGACCAGGATCAATGCTATCCAGCTCTAAGACCTTCTTTTTACCATGAAGTTTCCAGTTAAGTGGAAGTGGTGGGGTTTCAGAGCATGTGTAGACACAAAAAATAAAAAAGATACTCCAGATACCTTATGTCTAGGTCTAGGATCAGAACTGTGCATGCACCACAGATCAGCATAAGTATCTCCACTAAGCTCTGCTAAATCGGATCTCGGAGTATCCCAAATGATAAGCAAGGCCTGGAAATCAAGGGATTGCAGTTTAGGAGTCTTTTCTCCAACTCCAAGGTAACATCTTCCAGTGAGATCACAACAGCAATGGATGGAGGTTGCTGCTGTTGTTGCCAATACCATAAGACTCAGTGCTGAATTCCAGTCCATGGGCTCCCCAGACCAAAGAAAAGTGGGTCTTCAGAAGTGATATTCTGAGAGATTTTCTTCTCACTGCCTCCCACAGCAACTGGAGCAGCCAAAAGCACCAGCTGCTGCAAGATAGCTCCTAAGCTGAGCTAGACCACACCTAGCACCACACCTCACCTGGCACAACTAACTTGTCGACCCAATGAGAATGACAGTGGCAAGCTGTACATGTGGCTGTGTGTGCCCCACACTCAGTGATCCTCCTCTTCCCCGGGAGGGTGGTGCTGGCTATTCCATCCATAGCACAAGGATCCTTTCTTGCATACATCTCTGAAAGTGACTCAGGGCTGACAGGTGAAAAAAAAATTAGAAGTGTTATCTGTTTTACATGGTGCGTAGAAATGCATCCAGTGCAGCAGTTTTTTCTCTCTGTAACCCCTTTAACTATTCACAATGGCTTTTTAGCTCAAGCTCAAGGATACTACTTACAAAACCAGGTCCCTTCTCAGCCTCCCTCTCCTCACCCCAAAGCTCCTTCCCACACCCCCAACCTCTGCCTCACCTTCCAGACAGCCTTATCAGGTGGGCTGAATGGTGCAAAATCATCAGCAACGATGCAAGTCAGCACAACTCTATTTTTTCTGGAAACCATGCCTCACTTTGCAGCCATCCCCTAACAGCACCATTTAGATGTTTGACTCAAATCATGGCCAGCAAACGAGTACAGGGAGGCTCCCACAGCTCCAGCCACCCTTTCCCTGCTCCCTTTTCCTCACTGCCTCTCTCCCTGCAGCCTTGGCAGCAGCCTGCCACATCAGGCACACGCCAATCAAAAAGCATGGCCCAGAATAGTTCTTGTGCTGGGAATTACTCAGATAGTCTGGATCATCCCATCCTTACCATGGCCTTAAAGGGTCAGTGCTGCTGCAGGTTCCTGAGGGATGTGATACATCTGGGCCTCTTCCATCAAGTGTTGCAATTGTAAGAAGACCAGGATTAATGTTCAGCAGCTTCTGGCTTTTCAGTAATGATGTTTTATAATTTTTAATTTGACTTTTATACAAATTTTTATGCCCTTTTCTTTTATTTTCTGGTTTATATTAGCATGCATTTTGCTTGACAATTTATTTATGTAATAGAACAAAATAAACATGTTAAATATTTAGTTAAATATTATTTGTTTCAATATTTCAAAAATAAATGTTCAAATTAAATAAAATACAATTATTGTATTAAACTTTGAATTTAAAAACTTCTTGAATTAAACTTTCTATTTCACCAGCAAAATATATAGTTTTTCAAGTTCAAGAAGGATATCTGTGAATTTTTTAAATTTAATAATTAATTTATTATTATTTAGTAAGAAATTGGCACCAAACATTCCATTTGAATTCTTTGAGTTCCATACTACACCTCACACTATCTCTCAGAAAAGCATGTGATTTTTTTTTTTTTTGTTAATTTAAAAGGTCTTTGAATTTCAAAATGTATCCTTCTTCCCTTCTTTTAATATTGCTGATGAATCTGTAAAGATGTTTTCTCAACATCTTTCTCTCAAATTCCTTGAATACAAATGAAGGTGTCAATGCATTAAGGTTCAACAGTCATATCTCAATGCATTCTGTAGTGGAGCCTCTTGCAGATCCATTCTATACAAGTTTGCCTGTTCATCTTATTTTTCCAGACAATTCATCAGGCCCACAAGCAGATATCCAAAATCTCTGATAGGTCACCATGGAGCAAGTCTGGAGGTCTTAGTTAAATTGTGAATTCCGGCAAAGTCTTAAGTTATAAAAGAACACTACACCTGGATTTACATGACTCTGAACCCCTGCCACAGCAAATCTGTGTTCTAGACCCATAAGCCCATCTAATAAATACCAGTGTGCATGGTAAAGCCAATCAAGCTGAAATGTATTCTGAAAAATGTATCCAGAAGAAAAAAAAAAGCTTTTGCAAACACTTACCCTTTCACCTCTCCCTCATTGTTTCTTTCTCTTTACGTCTGTCTCTTGTGTAAGTTTGTCCATTGTCTCCACTGGCCCCACAGATCATCCTGAGCTGTCCCCTATGGGCTGGGGGATGTTCCCCCAGGACAGGCCCATCCCAGGGCATCAGGCACCTCCCTTCTGCAGAGACTTCCACTGTTTCAGGCACTCTGGTTGGGCTATAAGTATTACTCTCTTTTCTGAGGATAAGAAGCAATTTTCCTGAAATTTCTGTGCTGAGTAGAAGAGTTAAAATCTTGTGTGCTCCTTTCCTGTGGAGTTACAGCCAATTCCCTTAGAGATGGTGTGCTGGGTCAATTGTTTTTCAGGATCAGGTCAAAGAATGCTCTGGCACTGTGCACATTCACCAAAAGCTGCTCACCTCCTCTTTGCAGTCCAGCATCAGACACCTGGCAGATAAAATGGGACAGATGCTTTCTTACCTGCCCTTATCACTAACTTTTGAAGCAGACAAATACACAAATTAAATCTCCCTGTCATTCCAAGTGTGTTTCAGGCATAGTATCAGTCAGGATCTGGGACTTTCTGGATCTTTATATAATATGTCTTGTGTTGTCAATACTATTCATTATGTTTTACACCAGGGAGGGCGACAGCAACAGATGGAAGTAAATGATCTTGATGCTGGCCAAAAAAAATTGAAATTCCATGGAATGAAGGGTGCAGCAGTCAGTCTGACCATATAACTGCAAAGATACACATAGAAAACACAAAGATAACAAAGAAAAACCCTTGGGAGTTTTTTCTTCTGTTAAATAAGATTTTTTTTCCTATATTTCTCCAAAGAATAATTCACTTCCTATCCTGGGTATTTTTAATACATTTAACTGTATTTAAATAAACCAAAACATCCTAGAATGTCTTCCATTAACACCAGAAGAAGATCTCATTTTAGTTTCTTCAATTAATTAAAATATGGCAGGGCTGAATTTAAAAATAAATAATTACAGCTAATGTTTTTAACTGTTGGCCTGGTAATAAACTAAAAGAGAACAACCTGAATGCATTATTTTAATTCAACTAAGCTTATATTCTATTTGTTTAAACCCCTGCCACTCCTCCAAATAATTTGAATAGCACTGATTGACAGAGAACATTTCTTTTATTGAAATTATGCAAATTAGACAATATTAAATGTGGATTTTTTGTATATGAGCAGCTAGGAGAAATGAAGGATAGGCATTTCTTTCACAGATGAAAAGAAACGGGTCAAATGTTTTGTTTTACTTGATAATTTAAATGTGACATACAAAGAGCCCAGCAGGAGTACTAACACTTGACTCTGTACTAGATGGGGTGCATTATTTAATCGGGAAGCGCAGCATTGTGGTGTATCCTCTGGTGCTGTGCTACACCCGTCTTTTTGGTGCGCATAGAATCCTGCCCAGGGAAGCTGGAGGAGGCGCTGGGAGCACAGTTGTCCTCTGTGGCCTGGGGCAGTGGGATGGGTTTTCATAGGCAGCAGCATCCCTCACACCTGGCTCCTGGCTGCAGGTTTTCTCCTGCACACCCCAGCACTCCGCAGCTCCTGCGGCGCCAGCTCGGCTGCCTAAAGTCAGGGAAACAGGTGGAAACTTTGCTGCTGGGCTGGTGAGCTAAGGCATTCTGGGCATTTCTGAGAGCCTGAACAAGGGAGGGAAATCCTGTGGCTGGGAAAATGGACATGGAATGCAAGGGCAGGAGGAGACAGGGGAAGCGGAGGGATTCTTTCAACTCCCTTGGCTTTGCTGTGGGAGACAGACATGCCGGCTGAATGGCAGCTGCGTTTCCTTATGTTTGTCAAACAAACGAGCTGTCCCCTGACCCTCTGTGTCATTGAAAGCCACACCTATAAGTAAAATATTCTTTAATAGGTCATTTGTAATTGGTGCAGGTGCATATGTTGTGAACAGCAAAGTGAGACCTGGTTCATGTCTAGGATTCCGAAGAGCTGCAATATAAATAGCAACCATTGCCAGGCACAGTGGATTTTGCTGCCAAACATGCAGATTGTAGAATCAGGAGTGGCACAGAAAATCCGATGAGGAAACTAGAAATATTCTTCCTTATTGTTAGATCAAGCTATTTAATCATCTTTGCGGGACCAAGACCTTCATGCTCTTTTGAGAGCAAGCCAATCTCGTGGTACTGCTGGAGGAAATCGCAGAGTTTCAAATGAATCTGTAAATTAATTAAATCCATTGTGTTAAAGAAAACACAATGGATAACTAAGATGTTAGACCTGATGCTTTCTGTTAATACATCATTTTCAGTCTCATTTGTGAGAAATTATTTTGACTCCTGTTCCTCATTTGTTTTCAGAAGAACTGAGGAGACTTGAAAGCAAGCATGTAAAATTGCAAAAGTGCAGTCTTAATTACCATCAATCACAACTGAATTGTCTGTTGGTTCCAAATTCTGAAGCTTATATGATTTTAACCCAAGGAAACTATGTTTCTAGTAGCCCATTTCATTATATTACACTTTTTCCTGCTAAACTGAATGAGCTACTTTATCAGCCTTGAAGCCTTATCCAATCCAATAATTTTAAAACGGTTCTCTCCTCTTCTATTTACCAATCCAGTCTAATTTAGCATTATCAGCAAATTTATGTACGTTTGAAATTACATACTCCCTTCAAGGTCATTTATGTCCTCAAAGAAACCTGCAATAAAAGAATATTAATGAGACAGAATGAAAGCAATTAAATTAACTCACAGTTGAAATGTACCTTGTGCCTTCTGTGAAACAGAAGCACTATACAGTACCTTACAGAGCTGCTCAGGTGGCACCTCGTGGTGATTCATTTAAAAAGGCATATGGTATATTTCAGTCTTGTTTGTGATTTTCCTTCCTTTTATTGCATTCTTTCATGACCTTTGGCCTAGCTTTCGTAATTCAATAATAAATTAATGTCCTTCCCTGGTTGGTTTTCAAGCAAGAATACCTGTGGAATCTCTTCCTGAGTGCTTGCCATTGGGAGAACCTGATTATGTAACTCTTGTGCAATGGCAACAAAAGCTTCAATCTCAAAAAAACCTACTCTATCCATCTCCTCAATGCATTTCTTTTCTTGTTACTGCATGGTAGACGTGAAAGGGAAAAGGAGTGGAAACTGGCCAAGCTGCAGGGAGAAACAATCAATATGAAAGGACTTTCAAGGAGATAAATGTTATTAAAGATAGCTATTTTTCGCCTAATCCACAGTGTGTCACCATGTTCAGAAAGCATCTTGAATAATGGATCCCAACATGAACCATATTTCTATGGAAAAATAAGGCTTCTATGCAGTGGACAGAATCCAGAAAAACAGATGCAATGTTTCATTCCTGAAATGACTGGTCTGTTTGGGCTGTAAATGTCTTACTCATTTTAAGTTATTTAGAAAAAAAATAAGTGGTTACACGTCGAGAAATTTTTCACTGAAAATAAACATTGCCCCTTACCCCTAAAGGTCTTCCCTTCAAAGCAGCCTTTACAGAGTTTCTTTCAGAACAAATGTCAAAAAACAAATACAAAAGAATACAAAACAAAACACACACACACACACACAAAAAAAACCAACAAAAAAACCCCCCAAAAAAAAACACACAAAAAAAGAATCTATAGGGATAGATTTTTTTTTTTTTCCCCACTAAATCAGCAAATTAAAGAGTTCAAGCATAACAGTGAGACACCTTTATTTCCCCCTTCAGGAATTCATAATGAATTTTCATCAATAAATTAGAGTGCTATAAAGCTTTCTAATTATTTTCCTTTGGTTTTCCCAAACATTAAAAGCACAGCGCACACAAATTCCATGTGGTTGCTCCACAGGGGGAAAAAAAAAAGTGAGAAAGATGATTTGGCTTGATTTTCCTTTCTTTCTGGAGGGTGCACAAAAGGGACAATATCAGCCTTTAAGTTCAGGAGATACAAAACACCCTGAATTAGCTGATCAAGTGTACAAAAATAATAAAATTATTTAAATCAATCAATGTGCACAGAAGATATAGCATTCCTTCTTAAGTGGGCCTTAGATAATCCTAGAGAATAAGGACTAGAAAATAAAAGCAATCACCTGGCAACTTGTGGTCAGAACACATGTAGAGTTTTATGATGGCAAATATATTTTTAATATTTTTTCTAAAATACAAAACTATCTCAATTTTGTTTGCCTAAGCATTATAGCTATCTTTTCAGGAAATAAAGACACATTTTTATAATTATTATTTTTATAGTTTTCCTGTGTTTACAAAATGAGTCTCATTTTGTTTTTCCTACTCTGCAGTTGATTCCTAAAGTACTTTAAAAATTCAATTGCTTTACAAGAAATGAATGAACAAATGCAAGGATTATAAGAATTTTTTTTTACACTTTTGTTACTAAAATTATGCTAATGCTTGCATAGAGTCCAATATTTTTTAATTCAAATGATCTTACATCCCAGGACATTTTTAAGATGGCATTTACAATGTTTCTCTTACTGCACTGAAGGAGCATGAAAGATAGTAAGAAACTTAATTTGTTTATGATCCTCTTCAAAAATGTTGTTCAGATATTAGCACAGTATAGCACAGTTCTCAGAAATTTGAGAATTATATGCCTTTTTTTTCTTACATTTTCTCCTGTCATGCACTTAGAAATATTCATATTTTAATTCCATAACTGTTGCTTTAAGATAGTCACTAAATAGATGTGCAATAAACATTAACCTATGAAACAATTTTCCTTTATACTCTCCAGTTACTCAAATTATTCACATTGATTTTTTAAATTATTCAGCTTGTTCTTATATGCAGTAATTTGTTGAATCAATTTAGGTTTAATTTTCTATTACAGTCCCATAAATCTTCTATGTGCTGCTATGCCTTAGTGATATTGACTCTGAGCAAACAATTCAGGGGCTTCAGACATTTTTCAACATTCATCACATTAAACATGTTTAAAATTTTCCCCTCAGATCCTTATTTCTCAGAACTGAAATATAGGCAGTAATCTATGTAGGACTCAGAATATTTCTTTCATTTCATATATTGATGCAAGTGATATAGGCACCTAGAAAAAGTGAGAGAAAATTAAACTCATTGTTCTCAGTATATCACATGCCACGATTCTCTTCTTTCTGCACTCAATTTCCTCTCTCTTACTAGAAGAACAAGATATTTTAAACAATCCTTCTAATTGTTGAATACAGTTCATCATTCATCTTGATGGATTACAACAATAAAGGAGAGAATAGTTTGATCCCAAGGTACGATCTCTCCTCTGATCCCTTTAATTTCAAGCAGTTTGCTCTTCCCTGGAAAGTCCACACATTTTTCCTTTGGTTGGATAATGCTGGCCTATGCAAAGCTTCGTGGGGTCAGAAGTACCATTCTTCACAGGATAATAGAGCCCACAGAGCTCCAAATCTGTGGATTCTGACTGTTGACAGCCATATTCTGTGGGCGCTGAAAATATGTTTGCATCAGAAAGGCATTTCATTTACAGATGAGCAGTGGGATGATTGGCTCCCGCAATTAAGGGATGACTATTACACGTATGTTCAGAGAAGTTTTATTGATGTACAGCTATGTTATTGTGATTTGTTGTTTGGACACCCTCTGGTCTCCCCATCATCCCCTTTCCTCCCGCCCCATTTGGTTGCCAAGGGACAGCCTTGGTAGTCAGAAGATGCGGAAGGCGGGGATGAACCCGCGTCCCTTGCATGGGCCATTTTGGAATGGAAAAAAAGCTTGTTGCTAGGGGGCGTGGCATGGCAACACCTGATCTCCAATCAGGTTACAAGAAAGTAGCCTCCACCAATAAACGGCAAAGAAGAGCTGACTGACAGACTTTGGGCGGGGCCAGGGCTGGCTGATGCAACCCCCCCACCCCCCAGGGGTATAAAAGATGGAG
>NW_005054467.1:319019-363416 GCF_000277835.1 Geospiza fortis
CTGAAGGTACACCCCGAGTGCTCACAGGAGCCAGTTTATATACAGTTTATCCTGCCTGAGGCAGAGATGACCACATATTTCTTTGTGTCTCTTTACATGTAAAGTTGAATCTATACATGTGTAGAAGCAGACAAAGTCCGAGTGTCTGAGCACCCAGGCAGAAGATGTATATTTCCTGAGTGCGTGGACTTAACCCTTTCCAGGTTCAGGTCTTGTGAGCTTCTTCAGGACATTCCATTCTGGGAAGGTCCAGATGATATCTTCTCATGCATGGTGCCGCAGGAAAACCCCTTCTGATGGCCCGAGCCAGTGAATTAATCTACCATATATATAACAAGTCTTAGTTGTATTTTGCTGAGGTTTTTAATAAATCTTTGACATTTTTAAAAGTGAGCATCATTTCTCACACATCCATCATTGTTACATGGAGAGACAGCTGAGGGAATGCCTTTAGTTTGACCCCAGGGCTGTGCATGTACGGGAAGAGACATCAAACTACCAAAGCAGATTGTGCTGCCCGAATCATCTTGTCTGAGAACACCATGGGCTGGTTAGTCAGTGGAATCCATTCCACAGTTTACAACAGTGAACACCTTTTTTCATCAAGCCTGAGCTCTGACTCCTGTAAAGTGTGTAAAGCAAGGAAATCGGAGAGCATTTATTCTGACCACAACTGACTCTTCTCGGCTACATCTTTCCAAGGATCTGAACCTATAATTTCTTTTTTTTAAGTTCTTACTTTTCTGCCACTGCTTCCTTTCAAGAGCATAGAATTCAGCAATATTAAAAAATGGCTGTGTGTGAATTCTCAGGGAAAAAATTGAAAAAATGTGATCTTCTGCATAGAATGCTGCTTCTGAGTTCACAGACAGGCAAAAACTTAATCAGCAGTTTTGATGGCTCAAGGAAGATAAGACTTCTTCCTAATTTTATGTTGAGTTTGACTGCTGGGTAAAGACAATCACTGATTGAAGCCCATAAAGAATTCATAAGCATATTAAGAAGAAGATAATTATAAGCTTCCTTTCTGGTTCTTCTGTTTCTAACTGAGATTTCAAAATTCTCCAAATGTCATGTAAACAGTAGGAGAGTGATCTCCATATACTGCACTTCCCTGAGCTATACATCCCAAATTTATGTATGGAGACACTCAAAAGTTCTATCAATGTGGAGACTGGGAAGGGGGGACATTTGAAACTGTTTGGTTTTATGTATTTAATTGCATTTCTAAAAACAATGAATATTTAGATCAAACCACAAGCACATCTAAGTCTTAGGAATTTTTCCAATCATTTTTGAAGAAAAAGTGAAGATTTTTGTTCTGCACAATACTATGTTGAAGTAGGTTCACACTGGATGAAGGAGGACTTCCAAGTGCTCAGTCTCCATGAAAACTGAGCATATATTCTGACCTTTAGTCTCCTACCTGTTAATACGTGCAGTACCACTTTCTTGCTTTATGACAGATTCCTTCCTTTAAGTGCTTGTGGGGCCAGAACTTTATTGTCCCTAAGAACATTGATTCCTTGAGAGACCCTCTGTCTTTTGAGAGGTGTGCTTTTTCTTTACAAACTTGGGTTGATGCTTCCTCAATGTCTTGGCCAAGCATAATCCATGTGCCAACTAATTTTATTATTTTACTCTAAATTTATTCTTTAATTTTATTCTAACTTTATTCTTTGTCCTTTGAACTCTTCATTCCTTCTGTTTTGTGCATATTTGGTACAGGACATTTCCTGTCCTGTTCAGGTATGTAGACTTTCTTATGGGATTCCTAAAAGGGTTTTTTTGGGAGGGGAGAAGTGGTAAATGTTTGCTCTGTGCCACCGTTATGGTGACTATCAATTGTTTATGTCACTTAAATTTTTTTTTTTTTGTAAGCATCTCTTTAAAATCTCATTTTCATGCAAATTTAAGATGAGATAAGACATTTTGCCTTTGTAGATCCTGCAAAAAATACCAAGGGCCAGTACCCTGCGACACTCCGGGGACTTTGTACAGCAAACATTATGAACAAATCCTTGCTTCAGTACCAGCTGAGGTGTTGCTTCTCCTGCTGACACTTCCTAACTTTTCCTCAAAGCAAGCACTTCTGGTATCTGAGGGTTTAGTCTCAGCTTGCTGATAGGACATCTGTTCAGACTACACAGGGGTAATTGCAGTCTCCCATTACCATTGTGTATCCTCGCCCTCTCGGCCCCTGTGCTGGCATTCAGGATGTCAATCACCTGCCAGGCTGATTGTCATGTTCTCATTTCCACCCCGGGCAGGTTTACCTGAGAGAGGGATTGTTAATGTCCCTGGCTGCAGGGCTGATAGCCTGGGCACGGCTTCACAGGGGCTGTCCGGAGTGTTTTCACAGAACCGCTCGGTGTTAGAAGTGCCTTCTTTGAGAACAAGATGCGATAAAGGGGAGAGCATACAGCACAGAACAGAACTGACTTTTCTAGTCAGCCTGCCGAGGAGGGGCTGTGCTGCTGTCCCTGCAGGGCTCCTATTTAACCTGTGCTCTTGAAACTGTTATTTTTAAAAGCACATCTAGTGGGTCTTCCACTTGTGTACTGGTTTTGTTTTAGTAGTTTCATATGACTTCTGCAAGACTAAATACGTGTATGCAAATTTGTGTTACTTAGCTCAAGAACTAACCACACATTCAAAAATTCTTAAGGGCCTCATAATGACTGATTATAGAAAATAAAAAGGGTGAAAATAAGGCTAAACTAAAAATACTTAATGGCTGATGCAAAAGAAGTATGAAATAATTTCTCTGGCTCAGTTTAATATTACTGTAATGATTGGGGATGGGGAACTTAAATACAGCTACCCAGAAACTTGAATGAGGGCTTAATCTTGTTCCCTGTATCTACTATGCTTTCAAGAGTGAACAAAGTTCATTAACGAAAATATCTGATTAAAAGTATCCATCAAATATAGAGTTTGTATTGCCAGGTTCAGATACAGGCATAGATACAGACAGATATATAGATACACATACAGATGCATATAAGTATAATAAAGAAATAGATCTACTAATTTAGTTTCAGTAAAATTGACTTTGAAACCATTCTTTTTCTTTTCCTAATTAGATGCCATAGCCATAGTTACAATCCATGTACACAAATGTGTTCACATTTATACCTCAAATAAGGTCCAAGGAGGGTAAATTAGTCAAGGAACTAAAAAATATTATTTTTACCAGTATCTTGACTGGGAACCCCATTCTTAGTTTCTGCTAGGAAAACACACATGGGCCTTGATTTTTTCTAAATTGTACAGGAGGAGGTGCACATTTATAGCTACAATTTTAACTAGACAAACAAAAATTTGTGTCCTTAGGAAACAGTCTTGATTTGGTTTTGAATGACTGTGCATGAATAATTTCATTTATTGTAAATAAAATGAAGAATTGTAGAATTGTTTTTATTCCTTTTTAAGTATGATTTATATTGATACTCTGCTGAGGTATTCAGATATATGTAATTCCATAAATTTAAACCAAAGCATTTGGGCCTAAGATGATTACTATTAAAAAACAAACAAACAAACAAACAAGACCTTAGGAATGAAATGTAACTTAAAAATAAATTTCCATTCAAAATTTTAGAAAAAACCATTAAACCACATTATCTCTATTCAAAATCTGTTGCCTTTAATCCAGTAAATAACTCTAGAAAACTGAAAAACTGAAAGCAATCAAAGTCAAAAAAATCCTAAAAATGACCTGAAATACTTGTGTACATTGTCTTATGCTCTGCCTTTACAGGAGGAATATATTTCTTGTATTTTTTTCTGAATACATAAAAGATGTTACATTTCAATACAAAGCAATCATCTACTTTTCAGTTTTTATTTTTAATGCATTACATTATTGAAACTTAGGACTAATGTGGTAGCCATGTGAAATCACATACAGAATCACAGAATATTCTGAGTTAGAAGGGACCCACAAGGATCACTGGGTCCTGTTTTTAAGTAAATGGCCCTTACAGGGATTGAACCCACAATCTTGGTGTTATCAGCAGCAGGCCCTGACAAATCAGATTCAACAATTTGCTAAGGTTTTGCAAATAATAAAATCATAAAGATCCTTATTTTGCAGTTGAGATTATGATCATCATTGCTGCATTTCTCAATAGCAAGTCCATTTCATAAAACTAAAGCACTTATTCTTCAGTTTGTCCACCTAACTACCTATTCTAATTAAATTATTAATTTATTCTATTTAAAAATTAAATTAATGTTATGGATAACTGGTGGTAGTCAGGGTCTATTGCATGCAAAATGGCAACACAATCAAATGTTTAATGTATTGACAGTGATTATCCACAGCTAAGAGTTCTGTATAGCTGAAGCTTCTTGAGAGTCAGATACCAAAGGGACATGGCACAGTGAAGAATTAAGCACATAATGAAAATACCAGAAGTCCTCTGGGCACTGAAAGAAGAAGGCAAATAGAAACAAGTGCTTCTTTGATGTATTTTGTAGCCAAACTAATGAAATGTACATGGCTGTATGTGGGATCAGATGACAATTTGTGTGGGTGGCATGTTGTTAATATAAGTGGAGTTTAAAATTTAAATCAGTACTTGTCTTCCTTTATAGTTTGTAACCTCTGATTCAAGAGAAAAAAGTAAATACAAAATATGCAAGAGGATTAGTGACACAGAATTTGCATCAGGATCTTGAGTATGTTCAAGAACGTTTAAAAATATATTCCTGTGTTTTTTCCTACAGAGGAGTTTTGTGAGCATGTCTATAAATAAATATAATGTAAACACTTTAAAATCCACCTGTCAGGTAGATGTAATCAAGTGTCAAATACTGAGGCTATGGAAAATGTAGGGTGGACTTCAAAATGAGAGGAAGGACAGGATTAATTGCTCTTGCTGCTCATGACATGGTAAACAGATACAGGTTAAAACAGCAATGTTTTGCTTCTGCACGGTTATACAGCAACCATTGTAAACAATTGTGCATGACGTAAATGTTGTGGGTTAATACCACACCTTAACTGCAGTGAAGAATTTTAATGGGTCTCTAGCTCAGAAAAGAAAAAGTTAGAGTAAAAGGCACACAGTCAATAATGGTGTACAGTACCACTTCACTCTGAGAAATTAAATGTATACTGCATGTGTAGTTACTTAATCAATGCAGGGGAAGATCAACCATCTCAGAAAAGTCACCTGAGATCAAATAATCCCTGGTATTTTCACTTTCCTGTGAAATGGAAGGGGAAATTGCAGAGGTGCTTACCCTACACTCCCGTGCTGAAGGCATTTCAGGGAGGGGTTCCCCCAGAGTAGCACTCGACTAACTGCCCCATAGCCACTGCATTGCCAGAGCTGCACCCTGGGCTGTGCTTCCTCACCTAGAAGAAGTATGTGCTGTCCAGGAACCATGAGCCAGAGCATGTGGGGATGAACAGGACATCCAATTCCAAAGTGCACGTCTGAAACCAAAATGCCCATGCAGGGGCATCCACCATGACTGAGCTGCAGAGGGAATGTGCAGGGCTGGACACATGAGGGGCCCAGCTCTCTATTCTCCGAGCTCTTCTGGAAATGGCCACATCTCCAAGTGCCTCCACTTAATCAGAGGCTGTGCTATTTGCAACACTTCCCTTCACAGTCATTCCCTGGGAAATCATCTCTTTAGCCACAGGTCTGAGTGTTCCTGAAATGCATCCAGCTGTTACTGTATGCCCAGGGTTGCTGATTATTACAGAGCTGGTGGTCACCACACTGAGTGTCTGCACATATACAATGCCTATTAAAAAAACTGCATTTGGATTTACTCTATTCACATTCTTCCTTAAGCTGTTAGCCACTGCATGTTGAATAGAAGTCAGGACATCTTTACCCTGGGGGAAGGCCAAGACCTAACTCACTAACTGTAATGAAAAGCACATCCAAGGTGAATTTGATCCTGACAAATACAATCACAAACTGTTTTGATGGGATCTGGTTATCTTGCAAGTGGGAAGGTTCAGTGGTCTGCTTCCAGCAGTAAAGAAAATTATTCTTTGAATTTTTCACAGAATAGGATGAAATATTTTGTGAATATCTGCAATACTAACAGAGAGCCTACACTTCTTTAGGAGTTGGATTGAACTGTTAGCTAAGACGTAAGTGATCTTAAAAGACAGCAAGAAGTTTGACTGAAATGAACAACAAAGGCAATGAAAAAGAAGAGCAAGAAATGATGACATGTCATCATTACTCTTTGTCTTTTCAACTGTTGACCAAAGTGACATGGACAAAACAAGAGCAGGACTTGGTAACACATCTGAGCTACTCCACACTTCTGACCTTGTCCTTATTCTGTGTAAGAGTTCACTTCTGAAATTAGGAGATATCTTTGGTTTGTTTCTAGCAGAGGAGACAAAACATTTGCTTTGCTTACCACACTTGTAATGGCAAAAGCAGAATCTGGCAAGGAAAGAAGCAGGGAAAAGGAGTTAAATCATTCTAATAATAATTTAAATCAATAATCAGGAAATCTTGCTGTAATAAACCTTATCATCTTGTTTTTCATTAGTGGATTTTAGATAATTTTACAAAGGAAGGTTATTTCTCATTAGCTGGTAAGCCCATTTACAGTTTTTTATGGGTAATATAGAATTTACAGAATCATTATAGAATAGGTTTTTCCTACTGGAATGATCTGTAATGTATAATTAAGAAATTATAGAATTCAACACAAATTTTATCTGCATTTAATTGTTCTTGGTTTTTTCCTACAAAATAATTTTCTTTGTTTCTGTCTGTATCTGTAGAAATTATACTAATATGGAAAATTAGATGTGGCTTAAAAAAGAAAAAGCAATATTTTAATTTTTTTATATAGAACTGATGTAATGAGAAAAAACATGGCATAGAGTTAGTGAGCTGAAGGAATTCATATTCTCATGAAGTGTTTGGAAACAAGCAAGTCTGACATTTTCACATTTCCATCATGTAGGTGAGGAAAGTGGAAAGAAAAAGTATATCTGCTTTTAAAATTCAGTGTGGGTTTTGTAATTGTGGAACTATTCTTTGGGCTGAAGTATATGAATAAATTGAAATGAAAAAGTTATTTATTGAACATCCTCAGAGGATGCTAATGCTAGGCAGGAGAATGTGGTTCCTATGTGTACTGTCTCCTAGTTTAGGTAGAGTGGAAGGGATTTTTACCTTGAGTTTTGTTTGACTTTGTGTCTAATGTCAGAAAAAGCATTCTGTCTCACTCTTCCCTGTTCCACCACTCTGTGTCAAAACCTACAAACAGATTTAAGTGTATTGCAAGCCATCTACAGCATAGATGTGGCTTTTCCCGCTATTCTGAAAATTTAGAGATACTCTTATTGATGTTACATAAAATGATGGCTGATATGCCATCAGGAATGTGAAATTGTAAAGCAGAATATGTTCTTCATCTTACCCTTTAGCTATAATGTTTTGTATCTACCTGAAAGCCTGCAAGATGGTAACACTGCAGGATGATTTCCTGTTCCCATATGTTTTACTTTAATAAGAACTGTAGACCACCTGGTTTAACTAGTTAATTTTAAAGACAACCAGGGAATATATAGCTGTGGCTATAGCATAGCAAAAGGTGCATTAAAGTGAATTATGTATTTTAAAGCCATAATAAATGAAGTAGCAAAGAAAATTATTCAGGAAGTTGACCAGTGGCCTAGATTCTAAGCTGTGTTACTGTATTTGTGCAAGTTATAGCTTTGGTAAAACGTTTCTGCAGCTGATTCCAAGAAATTTGTTATTTTAAATGCATACTGATTTGACTTCTTTGCTACAGTATTAATTTAGTGTGTTGTCATACAGTCCAAAGATCAGAAGTTCAGTAGCCAGTCTCCATGGCCAGCTTCCAAACTGCTGCAGTAACTCTCTTATCCATGGGAACAGCTGATTTAATACCAGTTTTCCATTGCAAGGTCAGTTCTACTTTCATCTGACAGAAATTGAAAGCTGACCTGGTCATCTGCAAGTATCTTCTTGAGCCACTCTTTCTCTGAAGAGCAAAAAGATATATTCAAAGGCTTAGTTTGACAATGATGAGAAAGTAATCAGGAAAAGTCAATACAGTTTCACCAAGGGAAAATCAAGCTTGATCAGCCTGACTGCTCTCTACAATAGAATGATTGGCTAAGGGGATGAGGATAAAGTGCTGCCTGTGAAAAAGCTTGAAATTAATAAGGTTTTGATTCTGCTTTCCACAGGATTCTGGTTTGGAATTTGAGATAGGCAGGACAAACAGACTGTTAGATGGACTGAAAAGCAACTGGACAACCAGAACCAAAGGCAAGTAATCGATAGTTTGCCCTCTAGCTGGTAGAGCTACTTAGCCAGGAGTCAGTACTGACACAGTATTTCTTCAATAGCTTCATCACTGACCTGGGTGACAAGACAGAGCCCATCAGCAGCAAATCTGGGAACAATACTAAATCAGAGGGAGTGGTGGCACTTCCAACATTAGAGCTTCAATCCAGAAGGACCCTGGGAAATTTAAGCATTGGACCAGTGGGGATTGATTCTGCCACAAGAAGGGAAAGGATTGCACCTGGGACAGAATAATCCCTTCCATCAACCAAAACTGGGAGCCAGCTGACAGCACCATCCATGGTGGGAAGGACCTACCTGGGTGTCACAGCAGAGAATGAAGCAACTGTGCACCTCAATCACAAATGCAGAAAAAGTATCCACACCCTGATCTTCTAAATCAATCCTGATTTAGAAGATTAATTCAGCTTCTTTCATGTAGCTGAGGCTGTGTCTAAAATACAGCGTGCAGTTTTGGGCTTGCTGTTCCAGCTGGATATTGAGGAACTGGAAAGAATCCATGGGGGCTATCAAGACAGCTAATGACATGAGACATAGGAGAAGCAGTATAGAGAAATGGGATTGGTCAGTCTGACAAAGAGGAGGTTGATAAATAATTTAATTCTATCCTATAACTACCTGAACAGATGTTTCAAAGTGACAGAATGAAATTCCTCTCTGTAGAAACAGAAGGGAAAAACAAGGGGCAGCAGCCATGACTTTCAAGCTGAAAGTTCAGGTTGGACATAAAGAACAACATTTTCAGGAGAGCAGTACTGAAGGGGTTATTGGAATCCAGAGGGACTGTGGAAAGTCCATCCTCAAATTAAAACTTAGCCGAATAAACTGAGAGCTGGCCCAGTTCTTATACTCCAATAGTCCTTCCTCAAGTAGCAGAAGTTCCTTCCAAGCAACATTTCTGTAGTCGGTGATTCCCTCAAAATTCTGCTTTCTGCACCAGGTTAATTTGAGGATGAACATGGATAAAATCCTGTCCATTTGTTTTTTGTTCTTTTTATGTGCCAGGCTAGTGGGGGCTGTAATTGTTTTCAGAGGTTTTTTCCACAACATTTTTCAAATGAAAAATTTGAGCTGATTGAAGAAGAGACAACTGGAATCACTAGGCCGGTTACTATAGTTAATATCAGAGGATTAAAAACTGCATAATCCCAGCAGAAAAAACTAGTGTAATCAAAAAAAAACCAAACCAAACCAAAACAAAACAAAAAAAAAAAAAAAAAAAAAAAAAAAAAAAAAAAAAAAAAAAAAAAAAAAAAAAACAACCAAAACAAAAAAAAAAAAGTAAAAAAAAAAAAAAACAAAACAAAACAAAAAAAAAAAAAAAAAAAAAAAAAAAAAAAAAAAAAAAAAAACAAAAAACAAAAAAAAACTGCAACCAACCAATCAAACAAACAAACAAACAAAAAAAAACCCCAAAAAAAACCCAAAAGGAAACAACCATTTGTAATCCTGGACACAAGGGGTTTATTTGAAAGAGCTAATGCATACTTGATAATATGCTTATAAAATATAATTGGATGGAGGGGTAGGTAGCTTCACACACAAAACCTTGGCTGCAGTGATAGGAAGAAGGTTGTATAATTTGTAGACAGCTAAAGTAATTTAGAATTGATTTGAAATTCATGGCTTTAGTCACTGTATGGATGAGAAATTTAGTCACAGTGGATTGATGCCATTGTGACACTTGAAAGACACTGAGTTGCTTTATTCAAAATTCAGATAAAGGAATTACTTATCCTTCTGAAAACAAAACGTTATCTGAGTATATAGAGCTTATTTACTGACAAAAAGGACTACCCTAGCAATTAATGCATTTTTCCAAAGTATTTTATGGTGCATAAGAGATTTTAATACCAATGATTGAAAACACAATTTATAATATTTAAAAAAAAAGTAAACACTATTCAGAGCTCTACATGACAAAATGCATAACTCCCATTCCAGTAAGCCCTATGTTTCAGATCACAGAAAATCGACAAAGAAAACCCTGTTGAGAAAAAACTGCAGTAGATGCTAAGAAAAGGAAAGCTCTCAATTTCTAATTCTGACCTTATTAATCAGCTGTGCACTGGAGCTGCACAGTGCACTGGCATTCATACATAATGAGAAATGGGGAAATCATTCTCAGCAGACACATTGCACGAGGATTGCTGGACTATTTTAAAACCTCACTAATGAGAATCAAGGACTTTCAAGTCCCCTTGCAGAGTTTCTACTCTCCTTTGTCTAATTGTGCTGGTTGGGAGTACAGTGCTCCTCTTCCCTCAGTGATTGTTTTGCAAAGAGGTGGGTAAATGCAGCTGAAGCAGCTCCTCATTTGGCCCCCTCTCACTGTTGCTTCCTCTTGAATTGAGTGGACAAGTGACAGGACTTGTGCTTTAGCTTGAGTAACATTTGTAACAATGAAACTGGAGGAATATAAAAGCATCAGGAGATACTCTCCCTTGACAATATTCTGAGGAACTGAGCTGGACAGATTCATGGATTTTCATTTCAAAGGAAGAGTTGCCTTAACATAAAATCATAACGTGTGTTGCATGCTACTTTTACATGGGGAAAAGATAATTACCTCCATCAGTCACAGAGCTGGAGATTGAATTTTAGCAGAAAGAGCAAAAAAATCTTTTTATGTAGTGATAACCACATGGTCACGTGGGAAACCTGATGGGATGTGCAGCATGGGATTGGGAATGCCTGTGGAGAATCACAGTCGAAGGAATTTGGGCAGTAGTGTCCCAGGCAGAGCTGCAGATGTTGTAGGCTCAGGTTGCATAAAAGTCAGTCTCTTGTGGTGTCATTGTGTTTTTCTAGATATCACTAAGTTATCAATATAAAGACAAGCTCCCACCTAGAAACTTAACTACCCCTCTCTTTGTATGGATATTGATTTCTGAGTTTGTATGAGTGTGATAGGCAACAAAAGCAGGCATGAATGAAAGATTGCTATAGTAGGCTTTTCTTGTGTGACTGTTTACCTGTGCTGTGTTCAGGGAAAGGAGATTTTAAGTACGTTAAATATAAAAGATAACATCAAAGAAATACCTGATTTGCATAATAAACTTCCATTCTGAAGCAACATTTAAAGGCAATCAAACAAATTAAGCATACTAAAAGACACACACGCTAAACAAATCTTTAAAAGTCAATAAAGTAGATGTTTAAAATACTAGTTAATGAGTTTCTAATCATAGTGGATCTCAGTGTTAATATTCTTCCCTGATACGTACCTCTCCTTTAAAGGAAAACAAAACCACCAATTAAATTGCATACACTTCAAAGGACATCTCATATTCAGAGCCTGTGCATGCCATGTTTGTTGCCCAACCAGCTACCAGTTTGACATATGTGTTATAAATCGTGTCATTTTGAGCACCTCTCTATTAGGTGTTCAAATTAGTGTTTAGTTTTCAGTTTCCCTAGACCGTTGTCTACTCACAAAACTATTATTTAAAAGTTAGTATTCTAAACATAGATGCCATGCTAGTGTTGATTAGGCCATAATAAAAACAACAGCAACTAACAAGATATTTTGTAGATACAGCAGATGTAAGACCATTAATTTATTTCTAAAGACAGAAAGTCCTAAAAGGAAAAAAATCTTGAAGGAATTTCACAGGTTCTCAGTGAGTGGACTGGAAAAGACAGAGGTAATTCAGAGTTAAAAAATGCAGCAGTAATGCACACTGAAAGAGAAAAATGGGGTACTTGTAAATATTAAGCCTAAATTAAGTGTACTAACAGGTACATTGACATTACTCTGGATGGCACTACAATGAGAAGTTGCAGATCCTGCTAAAAGACTGGGGCAGATGCTTACTTGGGGCACTGCTGGTAAATTAAAAAAAATATTGTAAGCAAATTGAAAATAGGAAACAAACTTATTTAATCAGGTTCTGCTTTTGCACTTTCAGTAACTTTCCTGATCAATTGTTAATTCTCATCAGCTTACATAAACATTAAAATATGAAACCTTTACACTTGTTTCTTTGTTTTGTTTGCTGAAATTTAAACTTTATTTAAATAAATAGTTCTCTAGTTTCACACATATTTGTTCATTTTTTTTCACTTTTTCTTTTCATTATGCTAGAAACAGTCTAACAATTCATCTATGTTTATTGCATTTTTATATTCTTTATAATTTTCTTCCTTTCAAATTACATGCAGACTTTTCATTTTAAGTTTGGGTTAAACCTTATTTGGATTCTAATGGTATTGAAATGAAACATAAAAAGAAGTATTTAAAATTAAAGAGTAAATAGAATTACCTACATTTTAAAAAGAGAAGATTGAAGAAGGAGCACTAACTGGTAGAAGGTAAATATTAAACCCATATTCAAAAAGGCAAGCAAGAGAATCTAGAAAAGTATAAGAAAGTCAAATCCACTCTAATAGATGTAGGATTTTATGTAGCAGTTCCTTCTAAAAATCATTTTGAAGCATGGGAGGAACAGGAAGTTTATTGGGCACAGCCAGTGTGGATTTATGAAGAGGAATTTTTACTTTACCACTTGATTTGCTCCCATGATGAAATGGTCACCACCGTGTACAGGTGATGTTTTTCTTTCCTTTCTACACCTCCTGCAGTATTTTTCTAGACAAACTGTAGTCTGGGAGGCCCAGAAGGAATCTCCTGGATACCAACCCAGAAACATGCTAAGCTTTACACTTAGGATGTAGTAGCCCAGAGAAACCTACACTCATGACTGACTGCATGGGAGCAGACAGGCAGGAAAGGAGCTGGAGGTCCTGATGGGAAAATTGAAGTCAGCAGTGTGCCCCTGTGGCAACCACCCACCTTGTGGCACTTATTTTTCATGCATTAGCTGGAAGCAGAAAACCAGAATTATGGCATCTTCAGTTTCAAATAGTTTTCAATTAAAGGAAAGAAAAATAGTGTTTGCTCTGAAGGAGTTCACTATAGAAAAGTACTGAAAAATATTTTCTATATGTAGGTATTCAAAAAGATTTGGTTTTTTGTGTTAAATATATCGACATTCACTGCACTAAAAATACAGAAAATAATACATGTACAACATTACATATAATAATACATGTATTATTAAAAATAATACATAATGAAATCAGTATGGTAGTATATTTCACTAAGATGCATTTATAAAGCTTGACCTGACTTAAAAATTTAAACAATTCCCAACTTTCAGATTTTGTAAGTAGTTATGCAACCTTTAATTTTCATATCTGATGAATTTCATGGGTGTAGCACATAACTTGATTTATTGAAATAAATTTTCAAGGTTATAGTAGTTTCAAGTCTTAACTTTAGATTGTCATATTTTTGCATTTAATTTTAAATTTTTTCTTTAAAAAATATGTACATTTAATTCAAATGAACGTAATAGTGGTTATTTAGACTACTTTCTGCGGATTTAATATCAAAGAGTATATTTGGAAAATGAGAGGGATTCATCAGAATGAGAAGAAGTATTTATGGAGATATGCAAAAACTTTGATTTTAAGAAAAATACAAACTATTTCTCCAAGGGAAGACATGATAACAAGGTACTCAGCAGTCCTCCATGCCTTCATTTCCTCCTGTGAAAAGGAGTGTCTGATGTTACCCTCCGTTGTCCTGTCCGTCAGTCCTGCCCAAGCATCCACCTTTAGCCACGCTCACATCATTTCTCATATTCTGCTCTCATGACAAAGGAACACACTGAGGATTCCTCAGCAGAACACCCTGTGTTTTGTAGCTTCTCAGTTTCCATTACTTTTCACCTTGTTTCACAGAACTGGTCATCAGTTATTCCGACACACTGAGGTCTCTGTAAGTCTTGCTCCTCCTCTGTGAAACCTGTGAGCCACACTCACAAGACTAATGATTTGGAAGCCACTTCCAATCATTTATTTATGTAACCTACCAGCAAGGGCAATATGATGGAATGAGTTTATGGTATACAAGTTGCAAGATTTCTCGGGCCAAAGTAGTAGCAAATGATACTGTTTAGTCCCATTGTGTTGTGAGGCTCGCATGAAACAAAAACAATGTGCACTCTTGACCACTCAAACTGTTATTTTGTTCTGACAAATTCCTTTCTAAGCTAAAGAGTCAGAGTTATTTGTATTTCAGTTGGAATGTTAACTTTGTACGTCTTATCACAATATCCATATTGTAAAAAAAGACCCTTCTGTGGCCAAAGACTGGATGAAAGTATCCAGGATGTTCTAAAGCATGTTGCTGTCAGTCAGTTAATGTTTTTCTTTGATCAGGAAGCTCTAAATTGTGTTAACTATACTTGTGATCTGTGCAACTACTTTTCTATCATCGTCCAAGAGTGAAGAAAAGACCGAGTGAGACAAGGAGTCATCAGTCACATTGTCTGCATTTCAATTCAGGCTGCATTTTAAATTATATATAAGTTAAAGAAATTTTGTTGGCAGTTATACAATCCATTACACTGCTTCTTCAGGTTTTTTTTCCTCTTAACAGTGTCAGGGATGGACCATGATTGCATGTACTTTGACTCAACCACAATGACAGGCTGTTTTCTGGTTAGTCATGGGAGTGAGGTAAAAACTGCAATTCAAACATCTATTACTGTCTCCAAGATTGGCAAGCACCAGGTATTTCAATGCAAAAGAGCTTTATACTGAGCCAATGTAAGATAAATTACCTCTTTGAAGGTTTCATCCTAATGTGTCATAGCCAAATACTAGTTTAAATCTCAAGGAAAGAAAGTTTTTAATCTTGCCACTGTTTATTCACAACAGTATCACAACTAGATATGAGTAGAAATGTTCTATGTTTCTGTGTGTCTTTCACATCTTATGGCAGTGAGATGTTCCCTAACTACTTTGTGTTCTCATAGCACTGTGCAGCACAGCATCATTATTCTAGTGCTGCTGAGACATACCTGTAAAGCCATTTTGAGGTAAGTCAATATGTGTTTACAAGATCACACTGCATGGATACACACACCAGGATTATTTTCATGAGACATTCTGTTTTGTGTCATTTGCTGATTCATACTTTGCAAGTTCGCATTTACCATCTTAGAATGAAGCATCACAGAATCAGGTTGGAAAAGGCCTCAAGATCAAGTCCAAGCTATGACCAAACATCACCTTGTCAACCAGACCATGGCACTAAGTGCCATATCCAGTGTTTCCTAGAACACCTTCAGAAATGGTGACTCCATCACTTCCCTGGGCAGTCGCTTCCAGCGTTTAATCACCCTTTCTGTGAAGAAATTCTTCCTATTGTCCAACCTGAACCTTTCCTGGAGCAGGTTGAGACTGTGTCCTGTTGTCCTGTCTGGTTGCCTGGGAGAAGCGGCTGACCTCGACCTGGCTATCAGGGAGCTGTAGAGAGTGATAAAGATGCCCCTGAGCCCGCTTTTCTCCGGGCTAAACAACCCCAGCTCCCTCAGCTGCTCCTCAGACCCTTCACCAGTTCCACTGCCCTTCTCTGTAGGAGGTACAGAGAGAAAGGAAACAACCTAAAGGAACAGAAGAAAATGCAGGAAATTAAAAAGGTCACATCAATATGACACACTATTTTAACTCATGAAATATGGGACAGTCTAAATGCTTCCTGACACCTTATTCTAATGACAAATACCACAATAAGAAACATAAATGGTACAAATTATTCCATTCACTTTACAAAGATTATGAAAGCAGGAAGAGATGCAAAATTAATCAGTGATTTTTTTTTTATAATTGTTTTCATGAAGTGTTCTTTAGACATATGATTTAGAATGAGTAAATAACAGACCTAACTTAGCCATTAACTATAATCAAAGAGACTGGTTAGAGATTTTCCTTAAACTGATTATTCCAATTTTTAAATCGAAATCATTAAGCAAGTGGATTACTGTGAAATCATTTTTTGTTCATTCTAGTATAACTTTTTTTCTGGTACAGCATGTTGTATTGACTTCCTTCTTCCAGGAAAAGCTCCACTGGAGCAAGAAGCACATTTAACTCAAAAGGACAAAATTGATCAAGATTTATTAATAGGTTTCTGCTAGCGTGCTGCAAGAATGTTCTTTAGTATCCTAAATATTCTAGAGAGCATATTTTTGTTTGTACCTAATTATGTCTTACCCAGTTGTGAAGACTGCACGGAGCAAGGTTTTTTGTTAATAGCAATGCTATTTTAAACATAATCAATTTGTCAGAGTGGTAACTTTGCTGGCACAGAAGGAAGCAAGCAGAGGATATGCTTTCTTTTAGGCAGCCCCACTGCAGTGAGTGCTGCTGGCACTGAGCTGACTGAGAGCTCCTGAGTGCAGCTGAGGTTTGCCATAGGCTTACCTCAGTCACCTCTTGGACCTCGTTAGCTCCCAGCTATTCCTTTCTTACACAATCCTCAGGTTGCAGAACAAGGTTCCTGCTGCTTTATTCTTGTGTCAGTAAGCAGTTTTTGAAAAACAATGTTCCCCCTTCTTCTTGTTACCTTCTGAGGATTTGCACGAGGCTTTCCACCTCGACTGCCTCAGTTTTCACTCATTTTTTGTCATAAGACATATCCCAATAATGACAAGGCTGTGGCAACTGATGCACTGATGTTTCTCACACCTTATAAATGGAAGAGTGAGGTTTTTAGGATGTTCTACATCCTTTTTTTTTTTTTTTTTTAGCAAAAAGTGAGCAAGGAAGAGCTGTAATTTCTCTCACAGGCCTTTCCTGGAGTACATCCTGTCCTACCTACTTCCATCCCTAGTGGAGCAATGGCTATGAAGGATCACAGAGACAATTGTGGTTCAAAGGGATTTCAGAAGACCTCCAGCCCGAGTCCCTGCTCACAGCAGGTCCAACTGGGGTCAGACCAAGTTCCTCAGGGCTTCACCCAGCTGCATGTGGAAAAGCCTTGTGTTTTGTAAACTGGCATAGAGATTTCACATCCTCCCTGGACAACCTGTGCCACTGCTTGGCTGCCCTAATGAGGAAAACAGTTTTTTGTCGCTTTATCCATTCAGAACTTCTGCTATTGCTGTTTGTGTTCATTGTTTCTTGTCCTCTTGCCATACACTGTTGGGAAGATCACAGCTCCATCTTATCAATAATCTTTTCAGAAATATTGGCTCTTATTTGGGTCCTCCCCCCCCCAAAAAACCTCTTCTTAAGGCTGAACAAGCCCAGTTTCAGTGTACAAATCACAGCCACAGGTGATCAGTGTATTTCTGAGTAGAACAGAGAGTGATTTCACCCCACCCACTGACTGCTGCTCTCAATACAGTCCTGTATGTTGGTGGCCTGTATTTCTGCATGTTCTGCCTGTGAAATACAAAGCTGTGTTTCGTGTCAGGTACAAACAGGCAACGTGTGTATTTGTGAGTGCACCGACAGTGGGAGAGCTGTGAATTCTAATAATAACTGAGGAAAATGAAGCATGGAAAAAGGCCTTTGAAATTAACCCTGGTTGATTTAGGAGCACTGGAATTAAAGCGTTAAAGATGTTGCTTTTTGCTTATAGTTAATCCATAAAGAGCTCTGCAACAATAACCTTTTGAAGTATAATTTTAGAATATTACTTGTATCCTTGAAACTATAGCTTTGGAAAATATATAAAGGAAATATGCTTATCTCACAACCTATTGAAGCAAACAAAAACAGCTTGAGAGAGGAAGATGACCCCCACCTCCAGAGTTTATAGTTTTGACCAAGGGAAGCTGGACATCACTGTTATTAGATTTATAGTCTCTGCAATTAAAAGGGTGGACCCACACCTGGGGAGCTGGACTCCACCAGATGGGATTCGTCTTCCTTCTGTTGGAAACTGGACCACCACCATCTGGGGATACTCCTTTAAAAACACATCCTGAGAAAAACTAAATCACAATAGTGTATAGAATTGTGATGTAATAATTTGGAATAAATATTGCTGATGAATAAAAAAATTGGAAATAGAAACTGCTGAAAAAACTGATGAGTATCCCTATAAATACCTGTAACCCTCAATTATCGGTGTGCAGTTGGAGGGAAAACTTCCCCCACTGTACCCAGCGCGGTATTGCTCATGCTTTACCATATTAAATAATAAATTGATTGCTGCTTGAATATTGGCCTAGTCAAGCTTCTTATTTATAACATGCCTTCCCATGTGCAGGACTCAGCACTGAATCACTGACTTCCATGAGGTTCCTGCTGGCTGTTTCCTCCACTGGGCACAGGTCTCCATTTGGTGGCAGCTTTGCTGTCCTTTCTCTCCTCAGCTCCCCAGACTGTGGGGTATGAATGTCATACAGCCAGGGAAGCTGGACATTTTTACTACTGCAAATAACAGTGTTTTAAAGAGAAGCTCATAACTTATGTGTTTCTCCACTTGATGAGGACTCATAAACTTGTTCAGAACACAGCATTCCCCCTACAGAATTGCATAAATTCTCTGTGCTCCTCTATACACATGACATGGAACCCAGTAAGTCATATTTTTATTAATCTGCACACATTGCAGTTTGGTCAGTAAAATAAACCTCCTCATTTGTCAGTAAGGATTTAATATTGAGCACTTCGCACCACCATAACCTTATAAAACTGCAAGCTAGAATGTGAGCATAGGGAATAGACATACTTTTTATGGTTATTTATATGAAGCGTCTCGTATAAATCAATGAAAGCATTCATGTAATTAAAGAGATTGCAAGCTAGCCCTGGAATGCTGTTATATGTGCAAAATATTGCACACCAGTTTTTTTATGGGTGTGTTAAAAGTACTAAAGAAGTAATGTGATATAAACTCTAATCATCCATTCCATTATACTTGAGATTATTTTTATACAAAATGCTTGGTTTTGTCTATTTAGAGAGTTCATGTAACTCCAATTTGACAAATTCAGTCTTTTGAAATGGATAAGCTAGAATTCTGTATGGATTTCAAGTATTTTGCCAAGCAAGCTACAACATTTTCAGGAACATTAACAATTAAAATATGCATATACATTCAAAAATCCTACTTCACTGTGGTTAGCAAAACCCAAGCAGACTGTTTTGAAAAGAAAATATGCATACAAAGAAAAGCAAATATGTAAAAGTTTTGAAGTACTAGGACCAATGTTCTAGATGCAAAACCAAAATACAAACAAATAATAATCACCTCTCTTTGAAATAGGTGCTACAAAAAGTGATGTATAGGTCTCCTGTTCCTCTCAAACCTCCACTTGTCAGGGTGTCAGGCCTCCCTGTGCTTCCTTCATCCCTCCATCTCCAGAGCAGAGGCTAGGTTAGCTCCCCCAGCTGTGGAAGTCCTGCTCTTTAACAGCTGTAGATGCTGCCTTGACTGCTTCTAATACTCATTTGTCAAAAATTTTAAGGATCTTTTTTTGTCATTTCTAAGGCTCTCACAGGCCTTAGAAAATATTCTTGCTATGCTGCTACCTATTCCTACTATTATTATTTTTTGCCCCTGTGCTATTACAGCAGCAGCACAATGCAGGCAGTTTCATCATCACCTGGGCACCTGCTGAGTGCTAGCCCTGACCAGAATTGTTCTGTGCACCAAGAGTGAACTATTGCAACAACCAGCTCAGTCTCAGCTGACTCTGACCCTTTGGTCAGAGAGACATGGGACTAAAAACTGTGCATGCACCTGAATAAAAAGCTACATGTTCCCCTATTCCTGTCATCTGAGAAAACAGGATGGAAGGACAAGTGAGGTGACACAGTGCCTCTGTGGAGTTAAGGAGAGGGATCAAAGGAGCGTCAGCATTCACAGGCTGACAGCCTTCAGCCAGACCTTCAACCTGTACAGCACAGCCTGCACCACTCAGCAAAGAGCAAACACAGAAAAATTAGATCTATTTTGGATCTAGATTAAAAAAGCAATACTATTTATATTTTTCTAATCTACAAGAAATTCTCAGATTTCCTTATGCAGATTATAGCTGATTGTGTCCCTCTTCTGTGCTCTCTTTTCTTCTCCTCTGTTCCAAATGCTTGAGTGGCAGCCTTCACCCATAAATCTCTCTCTTACCTTTACATTCAAGTTGTATGGATCACAATCACCTTCTCTAGTTTTATTTTCACATGACATCAATATTATTCTATTGACATAGTGACAAAATATTTGCCTCTGTTTTTTATTTTAACGTGCATTTCTTTTCTAATCTGTCACACCACTCTTTTGTCACTTTCTGCATGCACCAAAGACACTGTTGTCACTTCTGCAAGGTTTTATCTTGCTATCACTCTTGTCTTTCAGAAAAAAAAAATAATTTTATGAAACTTCGTGTGAATGTAACCATATAAAAATAAATTGAATTGTTTTGTTCCATTCATGCTTGACTGTATCTCAGAATTGAATGTATCTTTTGGAAAAAAAAATATGAGTTTCAAAGTCTTCACAAGATTAGGATTTCCATCTCTTTTAATGACAATTTAAGCATTGCCTGCGGTGGAGGAACTAAAGAATGTGTCTAAAGCAATTAAATATGTGTATAAAGAAAAAAATATGCTGAAATAACTGCAAATAAATTAGAGATAATTGATGAGAACAATTATTTCAGTAAATTAGTGGATAAGAATAATAATGACAGTGAGTTATTCTCATCAATTTCTCTGGCTACCACTTAGCTCCATATTGTTATGAAACATTGCAGGAGGGCATTAAGCATATGGATTCTCATGGCTCTCTTGCAGATATATTAAAAAAACAGAAAGGAATGTAATCCATGACAACAGCTGTACAAGAAACAAAAGGACAGAAAATCACAGGCAAATTTGGATGTTCACTGGGATAACAATGAAGATATAACTTCTGACATGTGGTATAAAGACACCAAGAGTGGTATAAAGACACCAAGACTGCCAGAAACAGGAATTCAGATGAGGATGTAAAAAAATGGCATAGTTATAAATAATAAAAATAATAATTGAAAATTATTATTACTTTGAGAAATATCTATTTCAAAATGGGAAATTCTGCTATATTTTATTTTTAAAATGCTGTGATGCAATGAATAAAAATACCAGCTTGAGAAAGTGACTGTGGTTCACGCCCTTCTCTTCAGAGGTAGAAAGACAAATAAAATGGCAACATGCATCTCCACAGGCACGAAGATCATGGGATGAAATCTTGTGCTCTGTCACATCCTGCAGATAATGTGCCTCAGAGGGTATGTTAGTTGAAAAGCTTCAGGTCTCCTCAGTAAAATCACCCTGCATTTTACATCAAATTTTACAAGATTTTCTTCACA
Source organism: Geospiza fortis (assembly GCF_000277835.1). NCBI lineage: Eukaryota > Metazoa > Chordata > Aves > Passeriformes > Thraupidae > Geospiza > Geospiza fortis. The sequence goes on from NW_005054467.1 coordinate 340,513, forward strand.
TGTGGGAGATTCTTCTCTTGATTGCTTTAAGGCTCTCTCTCTATCCTATACTACAGCTCCTTACATTTTCTATGGAGCTGGAAGAAAAAGTATGCATGTTCAGTTGAAATAATCTATAAAAGGAAATAGAGCTGTAGGTTTGGTGACAGTGGAATTCATGACTCACCATTTCTTTCACTATTGTCTCCTTCTTTAGAAAGGGACTTCATAAATTAATAGTGATTCCAAATATTTTGGGATCCTGGCTTTATACAACATACCTGCTAGTGAACTGTAATAATCTGCCTTCAATATAGAATATAATTTTCATTTTTAGCACTCTTCTATTTAGCAAAGATTTCCTGAGTACTAAATACTTCTTTTAGTAGGGAGGAATTTAATCCTTGACTGAAATGACCAGTTGCTCAAATGCACAGTGAAAGAAAACAAGCAAAGTAGCTGTAAATGATCAAAAAGAAATGTGTTTATGTAAGATATCATTATGTTCCTACCTGTTTCACTGTAAAAATAAGCCAAATAGACCATAGACCGTCTGCATGCATAAAATATTTCCACTTACATGGCATGAGGCTTTGATAGTCCTTAGTGAACTCTTTTTTGGTTTGAAATGTAAATATGATCTAACTGCTGTGCTGCCATTTTAATTTCAGTAGTGCTTTTGTCCTGAACAATTTGAGTTCACTGTCATTTCTTCCTGCAAAAATTTTGAAAGAAAATTGCTCTTCTGGAATCACAAATACCCCAAACACAGGAGTTACAGCTTTGTATGCTGCAGTTGTTTTACGAATGAATAATGCTAAGACGTGAGCCTACTCTTTTCATATTTCCTATACATGTCCACTAAAAACTACACAAGAAGTTAGTATATTGCTTAGTAATGAATTCAAATTAGAAATTTAAAGGAGATGTCCCTCTTTGTTTAGCAAATTCATTCTCCATAAACCTATTTCTAACCTTTGAGGATCACAATTTAGCTTCTTATTACAATGGCAGCAAGACAGAGATAATATGGTGAGAGGCAAAAAAACCTTTCAACACACAGGGTAAAAACATTAAGAATTTTCTGCATGCCTGTTTTCTCTTGGCTGATTAATAAAGGGCTTGGAACTGGTACACTACCAACCACTAAAGAGTAGGAATGTGGAAGTGTGGAAGCCCTCAGACTTGCACATGAAAAGTTTCACTATTTTCTTCAGTCTTCATCTCTGCTATGGAATTGATTGTCAACTCTTCCCCTCAGGGCCTGGAGGAATTTCTGTGTTAATGGAAATTATTTATTTAGTGCATGTTGTTGACATTTCCTGAATATATATTCAGTACTTTTCTTGTTCTAAAAAAGGAAAATGGTTATGACTATTGAGTTGATAGTTATTTTCTAATAGATAATTTCATCTGATTTTTGTATAGCAGTAATGCTTAGCAGTAGCATGGATATGAAATCTAGAAGGGACCATCCTTGTAAGAAACAGTCTTAGCCTGACTAAGAAATGAAAAAAAGAACCTGGAAAACTTTTTCTTGGTCTAAGAATTTGCAAAAATCAGTTTCACAAAGCCTGTCTCTCAGCTATGTTTCCTTTGATGTTGAGTTTCAGTAGGACATGTGAAAGGTGTGTAAAATGAAAAAGGATTTAATCATATTCTGGAAAGTGCTGACATCTGTTATGTCCATCGCAAAGGGACGACAGCCCTCATGCATCTCCATAGCACTGAATGGAATTTGGGCTTGTCAGTAGGAGCATGTTGGCCAGACATAACCTTAGTACCACAGATGTTCCTTCTGTCTCCAGCGACACTTATTCTTCTTTTCCTTTTTGGCAGTACTACAAGGTTAATTTGAAAGAGGCACTATACTGTATCCTGTAATCATAAGAAATTGCCACAAAATGGATGAGTAGAAAGTGGAGAGTTCAGCAACCTTTAAACGCATGTTTTTATGCAAAAAGATATTTGTTTCTGAAATCATCCTAAAGAACCAATTTTCAGTGGGTAGACATCTGGGTACACATGTCAAAATTGGACAAGAATTATAGGCCTGGACACACAAATAAATACCTACTAAGCAAGCATTTGAACACAAATGACCACCTCGCATCTGATATTTCAGTTACTTATTCTGCAACAACTTTTGTTTGTTGGACTTACTCTCCTGTTCACAGACTTCAAGACTGACCAGCACTTCTACCTGACAGTTAAGAATGGCTTATTTGTTATCTGTGCAAGAACATGAACAGCAATCATCTCCAGCTATTTTCTCACCCTATTGAAAGCCAAAAGAATGGGTTTACTCTATGTTTGCACTTTCTTTTGTGACATTAGCAACATTTCAGAGAATTTATGAAACCAGATCAGAGAGTAAAATCTTTATATAATTTTAGCATTTCTAAAATGTTCAAATTAATTGTTTTCCTGTTTCTATCCACAGTATGCCAGGATTAGTAATTCTCTCCACAATGAGAGCAGTACCTTAACTCAGAAGCAGCTCTAATGACTTTATTTAGGATTCCCTTCCAATTTAGTTCAGTGCACCGAAGGAAAAATGTCACAAGATTGTACTGTTATTACGGCAGGGAATTCATGATGGACGCCTCTGAAAGTAATTGCAAACAAATTTAAAAACACACATTTTGTAAATGTTTCAGTAGGTAGTGGTATGCATCCATTTGGACTCTTCTGAACAGGACTAAAGAGAAATCACCAGTACAGACCTTTCTCTTCAGCTCTCACTAAGCTTGTCAGAAGGACACAGACTCCATGAGATGGGACAACACATGAGATTTTGAGAAGACTATGATGAGGGCAGTGAGAGATGGAAGTCTAATATCACTTTCTCTAACACTGACTTAAATTAAGCTTCATTCAGCAAATCCAACTTTCCCCGGATTGAGGCGAAATGGAGAAAGTGCAGCAGTCTCCCTGGAGAGCTCTGTGTTCTCTGGGCTGGGGTGAGTTCAAGCAGACTGTGTGACCAGGAAATGGGAGCAGTCATAATGAATCAGACCAAGGATCCTCTGCATTTAATCCAGTCCTCTGTCTCAAGCCTGCATCCTCAGCTTAGGTGTCTAAGGACAAAAGAAGAACTAGACAACTGTGCAGTGGTAACTCCCAAGAAGAGGTCCTTGCATTCAGCATTTTCCAGATGAAAGCAGCACCTTCTTCCAGGGTATGAGGTATTTCTCTCAGGGCATGAGGTGTTTTTTCTCATGCAGAATCAAGTACTTGAGATGCAGAAGACAAAGGCAAATCTCTCCAAATTTCACATAAACACCAGTCTTGAAATTACTTTTAATAATTGTTATACAATAACAAAAAAATTACACATGACATCTCTCCACCTATCAAGAAAAGGGTTTTTTTTTTCCTGAAGATTTTATCTTACATGAGATATATGTCCTCTGGTAACCATTATGTGCTGTAAGATCACATATTCTGGGCTTTTAAATTGACAGTAAGAGTCTCTAGATTGTAAGTTCAGGGTGTATCATAGCTTTAGATACTTGAGGTCATATTCACCTCCAGAATTATGCTCTTGAAATTCCATGGATTAATTTTGCACAGAGCTAGTGTGATTTTTATAAAAATTCACCCAGAGAGCAATTGCTTCATATTGGATGATAAATTTAAGCCTTTTATTCTTTCTGACAAATCACTTTACTGCCAAAGCATTTGGAAAGTTCACAGCTCTTCTGTTTCCAAGGTGCAGTATATTCATCACTCAGTCCTTCACTGGACTACAAGGTATCTAAGATTTCAGGGTCATGTTCTAAAATGTTGCTATAAAATTATTCAGGTTATAAAAATTTATGAGATTGCGTCTGCTCTTATTTTTCAGTGTCTTTTCTGCAAACAAGAAGTAAAAAATTTGACTAGGAAAATATCAGAAATATTGTGGCCTTATGCCACTTTAATGTTGACAGAGCAGCCAAAACACTTGAGTGTGAATGAGCATTGCAGAGCCATATACACACTTGTGCACCTGTAGTACTCTCTGTATGCGCACATACACATTCACACACGTGTATAAACACGTACAGCTATGCATCTATATGCACACACCTATTAGTAATAGAAGTATCTGCCAGCATTTTTGTAAAATATTCAGTTTAAACTATTTCTGTCATTAACTGACCTATTAAAAAATGAGAAAAAAAAAGAAGTCTTGGCAGATTGTCATTGAAGATTCATGCAGTCATATTCCCCTCAGTTTTTATGGGCTTGCAAGGAATATGTTTTATCAAAAGCATAAATATAAATATAAATATAAATATAAATATAAATATAAATATAAATATAAATATAAATATAAATATAAATATAAATATACATGTCCAGCTGGCTGTTTTATATCTTTATTAAGATAATGTGTGATATTTCCCTAAAGCAACTTCTTTTTCTATCTTTGTTACCAGAATATTAGAAGCTAAGGATGAAAAATGAAAGCATTGTAACATTTTTTGATACTTCAGTGACACTTGTTAGTCTAATCTTTTTCGAATCAGATTTTAAAATTGTTACAAGCAAGTTTAATTACCTTGTCAATAAAGTAATTAATTTTTTTTCAAGACTTAATATCATGATTCAAAATACCACAGTGGGTCTGCAACATATCTTTGAGACTCATTCTGCAAATATTATTAGGGCTATTCAAAACACAGCATAAATAAATGACTTAATGGAGAACTGTCTAACACAAAGCAGTCTTCATCACTACTTGGACAAAATTCTAATATAATAATTTACAAATATAATAGCAGAAAAGAATAGAGAAAACTGTAACTTTTCTTCTTATAATGCATGAGAAAATATTTTCTACAAAGAGAAAACACCTAAATTATTAAATGACCTCTTCAGAAATTAAGAAAATCACTTTTGTGGCTGATAACATCTAGTATTTGTGCATTGTTGGCTACTGTACTTTCTATAGTCTACAAGAAAAAGGTATTTGGTTTTTTTTTTTTTAAGAATTCAAACACATGAGGACTTTCTACTGACACTTATAAAACTTCCAGGCACAGTCGTGTATGTGCCTGCACCACACACAGAACCCTTCTTGGTTCCCACATAATTCCATGGACCCTGATACAAACAAGTTAGTTATCCAGCTGCCAAGATTTCATTACTTATAACTGCTAAGTTTTCCACCTGCTGGAAAGAAAATTGGTTATGTCACATGTAGACTATGACCGGTTGGGAATTAGCCTTGGGAAATTGTAGGATGTTAAAAATGCGTTGTTCCTTGCTGCAGCAATGTTGTCAATCTGCAGTACATAAAATATCATGTCACTTTTATCACCCAGATTCTGTATTGTTTACCCATTCGGATCACATAATTGCTCACATGTATTGCAAGTCCCATTGTTTGAGAATACAGCACTTATCCACAAAGTGCTTCAGATGCTCCAGTATTTGTGTAATTGGACTAATACTGGATTTGGCTGCAAGCCTGAACGATGATGGATATTGATCGACCACTCATGCAACATTACAGGTTTCTTTTTCTCTTTATGCTCAAAGATTTTGAAAATATTGAGGTTCTCCACTGACAGAGAACACATATACCCAGAAAAAAAGACAACCCTACAACACAGGGGAAGAGGGGATGGAGAACATGAAGAGGAAGAGGAAGAGGAAGGAAAAGGTGTAAAGAGTGTCATGAAAATGGCAGCTGTAGTCCTGAACTTCTCCACTATTATGTCTCTTCCCTTCTGTAGAGAAAGCTTTCCATAGATGAGACACATCCTGGGGAAAGAGAATGGGACAGTAGGACTGGAAAGTCCAGTGGAGAAGAGGGATAGAGAGAGCAGAGGAGGGGGTGGGAAAACACCAGGGCTACAGGCAGGGTTCTTGGAATGAGACTGGGCAGCAGTGAGACAGTAATGTATCATTCCACAACAAATTACATATGTATTTTAAATGCAGAAAAATTGGTAGAATGGTAAATAACTGCCAATGCCCACCAGCATAGCCTATGAATGTGTTTAAAAAAAAAAGAAAGGTAGGATTTTTTTTAATTTTCATGGGCTTGCAGCCTTTTGTCAAATAAAGTCGGATCTTGAATCTTCTTACAGCAGAACTCCTTAAAAAAGCTCATGGGGAGTTTCAATAGTGTGCTCCTGTTTACTCAGGCAGCTACTGGATTTAAGAGATTTGCATGTGCAAATATTTGAGTTCTGTGCACATTCATGGAAAAGTAAGACAGACTGACACTAAAATACGTTAGAGAACACGATCTCTTAGCCGGGCTTTCAGTGTCATTAAGCGTACTGCTATGCCAATTATGATTAACAGAAGAAAATAAAAAGAAAACTAGGTTTTAGCAGAAAACTGTTACCCTCAAGTGAGAAATAAGAGCAGTCAAGGGAATGATCCAAGATCTCTGCCATTCTTATAATTTCTCCAAAGTTAAGACCTTGTGGAGTAAGTGCTTCCAGGAATAGACCAACAGAATTGGATTTTCCACTGAGAAGTAGAAAGAAAAAAACTGGTCATCACTTTCTGCGGTTTGTAACTGGAGCACTCATTTATGGGCTGCTCTTATAGTTTACACACCTATCTTGCTGGCTATTGAACACAGCAGCTGAAGAGTTATGGAATATATCTATCTACACTGGGAGGCCACATTTAAATTGATTTTTCCTTTTTAAAACTTTAGTTCTTGTCTAACAGTAGAACTATTTGAAGATGTTTATTATTGTGGTTGGTTTTGATTGCTTTTGTTTTAAAACAGCTTTACATGAAAGGCAGGCTTTGTAACATTGTGTTTTCAAAAATGATTAGGTTCCTAACTTTGCATTATACCAGGTTCTTAAAAACATAAACTATGTACAAATAATACTTTATTAACAAATCACATATGAGACCTCCATGTTTTATAATGGGTAGGTGGCTGATAAATATGAATATCTGCTTGCAGTGGTTTATCTCTGCTTACATGGGCAAATTGCTTTATGACTCTCATACTGCCCAGTTTTTAGGAACATGTTTCCAAATACATTAAGTTGAACGCTATTGCTGCCCATGAAAATATAAACATACAGTAATTTTTTAAGCTTTTTCACCTGTCAGTCTAGATAGCGTCTGCACAGTGCTTGAGTGCCTTTAGACCCAGCAATAACTCCACAAACAAACAATGCAGGTGTCCATCTGTGTCTTACAGGCACAGCATTCATAATTCAGTCAGAGTACTTGAATTTTAAGGTCCCTGCGGAGCAGAATGAGAAAAGTTTTGCTGGGAGAGGTTATGTCCTATATTATACTAACTGATACTGCTGGGGAAAAAAAACAGGCTAGCAGACATGCAATCCATTTTTCATATCTAAGAGAAACAACAAGTTGTTCTTCAGCCTGGGAACAATTGCTATGGTTCTAAATGAAACGTTTCAAGCAATTATGAAACCTGAAGGGGAAAGAAAAAAGAGGGTGAAGGGTGGGAGGGGGAAGAAAGGAGTTTGCTTACATAAAAGAGCAATTATTCACCCCCTTATTATTAACAGGGGAAACGTTGTGATGGGTATTAGTGCTCGAAGACAGTGAAGAGAGATGGCTTTGGTAGCAGGGCCCTGACAAGGGTGAATAATTGGCTGGTAATGGCTTTTGGGATAGATTCTAAGGCACTGTGAAAACAGAGGTTTTAAATGGTTAGTAATTTTCCGCTTAATATAATTAGAATATTTTCTTTTCTGGACTATATTAACTCACTGGGTTCAATACAGCCACTGCTGTATTCCAGTGGCCCAGGACAATGATGTTTTCTGTACTATTTTCCTTCTGACTCATGGGCAATATATTCCTGTTTAACTTTCCCTCATTAAGAAGATTTTCCTCCACAGTCACACCCAGTGAGCTGTTTTCCTTGAGTAACAGGTAGCCAGAGCTTTTCCCAAACCAAAATCTTTCTTTTCCCGACAGTCCTCCCAGGACCATCACTGAAAGCTCACATACTCCACATTCAGCAATGATGTGAGCAAGAGAACTGCAGACTTCACTTTGATAAGGCTCTCAGAGTAAATGTAGATCAGCTTGCTTATCTCCACAATCATATATTAACACCATAACGTTGCCACTGGTTCATGTATTTTGGATTCCCTGCCACTGTCCGTTATGGATTCAACTGTCCACAACGAAAATTAATTCTGTGCCAATTTCTCTTTTTTAAAAAATTTGGATTACACTATTTTCAGTCGAAGCTGTGAAGGTTTCCAGTTAGCACTTGTTCTTTTCAGAGTGAGTGAAGATATGAAGACAGGTGTCTTCATTTTCATTCTCCCCAGGGTTCATATCCTTACCTGAATAACCATTTAATTTAAGCCTAAATGATTTTTTTTCCACAGGAGGTGTAGATAATAGAATTAATAAATAAAATCTCTTGAAATAGTAAAGGGTGCTGGAATGAACTCCTTAACAATGTGCTTATGAGCCCTATTTCTGCAACGCTTCCTTCTTGGCAAAGGACTTACATTTAAATCCTGCTTCAGTGACAGCTGAGTAAAAGTTTAACTATTATGTTGGTGTCTGGCCATCATAATCTCTACATCACAGAACCTAGCTTTTAGACAGATCTACTGGGCAAGAGAGAGGACAGGGATGGCTATTAAACTATAGGATACTGTCACCCATACCTTTTTTTTATCCCAGATACAAAGGTTCAAGTAATATACTTTTGAGGGTGAATATTAAATTTCAAAATCTTTAGGAAAAATGTAAAAAATAATTTAAATATTATTACTACGAGAAAGCAGTGATAGAAAAAATAATCATTAACCATTTAAAATGGCATATCACCAGATGTCCTCTCTCAGCTATTAAGAATCCATTTGGCAGCCTTCCTTAAGTGTAAGTGTATTTATCCTTGTACAAAGCCAATCTCTTTAGGTATCCTGGGCTGTCAAAACATGACAGAAAATGAATGTGCCCTTTTCTGTGCTCTCTTTCCTTTAAATCTGCCTCATCAAAATAGCAGATACTTCCAACAGTATACTTGTGGACTGGCTTCACTGCTTAATTGGCAATGTTCTGGATCATTGTAAATGAAACTCAAAGGCCAGTACAATCTATGGAGCTTCAAGGGGAGTAATTTATTTTATAATGAATGACATATCTGAATATACTGTGTAGTTGCAGAAAGTTTTCTTTCAGCAATTTACTTCAGCTGGCTCTGTATTTAATGACAAAATTATAATGATGTACTACATTAAACACATGTATCTAAATTTCAAATCTTCCAAAAAAAAAGAACTATCTTGTATGAAAATAATAGTGCCCACTACAATCATATTCTACTCAGGAACATGAAAAGGATTAGATTAAAAATGAATCGCCACATATATATATTTCACTGGATAGATTAAAGAAAAGCAGTACAAATTTTGATAATGTATGCATGCTGTGATCCCTATTTACCTTTAACTAGAATGAATCTGTAGCTCTTTCCAACAGAAAACCTGGTCCAAACTGTTCCTTGCACAGTCCAAATCCTGCAGTCAGATACAATTCTTAGCTTATTTATTTTCAGTTATGTTCACAGATGGAGGCAGAAACTGATGCCCTGACTTTGAGCAGTTTGATGTTCATTTGGAATGTGAGAAAAAATTAGTAGTGCCATGATAATGCCAAGACAGGGTTTTAGGACGCTGACAGACAGCTTTTCTGACTCACTGGGAAGTCTGCAGAGCCAGCACAGAGACTACGCAGCACCACACTTAGTCTTAACTATGCTTTCACCTCAAGTTGTCAGGCAATGCAAGATTAAGCAGAGCAAGAGGCATCCAAAATGAATAACACATACGTAATTATGCAAAGTCAAATCACACTCAACAGTGGTAATACTGCTGTCCTCCAGAGATTGCTGCTTCAACATCGTATACGAAGAGATTTCACAATAAATAGCCATTCTCCAGGAACTTGCAGGCTGAGCACAAAACAAGAGGCATTGTAGAAACGCACAACAGAGGCAATGACTAAGGTCCCCACTCTAGAATATCTCCCCCCAAATGTCTGTTCTAATGGCTCTCACAAATACTCCCAAAACCAAATGTTCCAAAATACAGAGCAGCATTGACCCAGTGATTACTGGCTTCTGCCACCTAATCACGGTGTGCAGCTGCACAGAATAGTGAAATTAATTTGAAGTTTACCCATGCAATAACAATCTTTCCTGGAAGATGTATGCATATTGCTTCAGATCAAATAAGCCAACTGCTGGTCAGTCTCCATACAGGCAAGTTTTACAGCAGCAGTACCAACTGTTTGAACAAAAACCTTAACTTCTGACAAAATATAATGTCTTCTTCCAAAGGAAAGGGATACACTGATACATTCTGTTGAACAAGGTAGAGAAGTTGTGGCAGCATTGACTAAAGCAATAAAGATCAATAAAAGTGACAGTACAATCCAGAAATAAATGTGATTTTCTTGTAGAACAGAATGGTTTGCAATAGGCACTACAAAATGTAATTGAAAGTTCTGGATGTGTGTACACATTAAGGGCTAAATTAGGAAAACAGTATAGTTACTTTAAAAGGCAATTCCTGTTTCAGAGATGGTTAGAGTAATAATTGCTCAATTCTGATTATATGAAAATTCATTGAATATTTCAGAAGTTGTAAGAAGTAATGAGTGTTGGTTTAAGAGAAACAGCAAGTAACAGACAGTGCTGTGGAAATCCTCACCAAAGGTTAGCTTGTGAATTGTTTTGAAAGCATGCCAGTACACATTGATTACATACAAGCTGATTTTTCTACTGTTATCAAATACACTTACTCCTACAATGTTTACTCCTATTATTCCACAACACTGATAAGAATAATACAGTCTGGAGAAGCACAGTTTCACTTAACCAAATAATTTTCTGTTTTCTATCATCATGCTTCTATCATTCTGGCAATTTACCCAAAGGAATATCATAGCTAATTGATGCCATCAGAATCTGAAGACCTGTTATCTTCAAAGCTTAATTGTATGCATCAGTACAGCAAAGGGCAGAAATCCTTTATTTGAAGGGTTGACTATTTGAGAATCTAAAGGCAGAGCGAGAGCTGAAAAATAATGATAATAGCTCAAAAGTCATTAGGTGTTATTATGAATGGAAATCTATTTCATTTACTGCAATGGACTAGTAATTTACAGCCTTATTTTAAGTAAAATCATTTTCATACAAACAGTGAATAATGCTGCAAATGTCTGTAAACCATGCTCTTTGGGCTATTCCTACTGTCAGTAGAATTTAACTAGTCGGAACTCAAAATGAGGAAGGAGGTAATGAAAGCATTAATTAAAATTATGTTATTAAAATAAAAAAAAAAGGGAAATAGCGTACTTCCTGCATGCATGAGGAAAGCACAGGAGGACATAAAAAACAAGCCATAAAGGATCAACCTTTCCCCCCAGCTGAACTTCTAATGGGGGTCAGAAGCAGGGAGCAGGAGCAGAGTGTAAGGGCAGAGCCACGCAGGGTTATTTCAGCAGCAGCACCCCTGTGCTCACAGACCTCCAGGGGTCTTTGCACAGACAGAAAGTGCTGTGGAAAATGCCTCAGAGGAAGGAGGAATCTGCAAAATGAAATTGTTTGAGTGTACTTGCTTTGTGTCAGAAAAAGACCACGGCTTGGACTTTGTCAGTCTGCTGTCTGTAAAACACACAGAGCCTTATTCTCACACTGTGAGCAGGTTTGCATGCATTTTGTCAAGCGCTTTTTCTCTTTCACGCTTTTGAGGAACAAACTCCTGGTCAGTTTTGGTGAGGTTGGTGAATATGACACCTTACTGAAGCGCTCAGAGTCCTTGACAGGTTTATCAGGTGTCAGAAGACCAAGGGCTTGTTCACAGATTCTCACAGGTCCTGCTACTTACCCCATTGCATAGTAATACCTGCATGAAAATCCCAATCCTAGGCAGGAGGACATACTTGCTGAGATCACTAATGCAGCATCTCAATAGTAATTCAGTTTAAAAGTAAGGTTTTGCAGGATGTCTGCAGTATACATTTTCATTATATTATAATTAGCTTTCTGTCAGCCTCTCAAATAGTACTGATATTTTGGCTATGTCAGCCTTATGTTTCAATATCTATTCCAATTAATATGTAGGCCCAGGAAAAAATAACGAGGCACTTTCTAGATAAATTGCATGTTCCAAACAGAGGAATAGTCAATATATCTACTTGATAGCTTAGTTCAAGGGGAAATGCAGGGGAGTGGAGTTAATCTGTTTGAAATCGGGACAATACAAAAATTACCCAATTTTCACCTATACTAAGTGTATAATTTACTATTGCACTACTGCTCTTAGACACATTGTAAGCAAGTTATTATGCTGGTGGCTCCGCACTCTTCATTCATTTTGGACAGCATTCTGCTCTATAAATACATGCTTCTCATAGGTGTGGGGAAAATGAAAGTTTGGGGAGGGAAGAAATTCCTTTGCTGCTAGTAACACAGCCAGGTATAGACTGGGTTGGCTGCTTGATCCAGGGGAGGAGGGCAGAACCCAGCTGACATTATGCCCAGGCACCTTGGTGCATGTGGACATCATGGTTGATTAACACACCCAGTGCTGGTCTGCAGGGTTTGCTGAGATAGCAGACGCAATCCCCTTCCGAGACATCCCCTTCTGTTGGGAGCAGTTACCAAGGAGGCCAAAAGTGCTTCTTTAAAAGCTCTTGGTAAGGTTATCTTCTTTTCTGAGTGTGGCCTCACTAAGAGGTATGAATCATGGAGAGTTTACTCTATTAATTCACCCATGACGATACATGGAGCGTGATAAAAAACAGGTTAGGAGAAAACACCTCAGGCCATGCTGCCATCTGAGACCTCCAGATAAATATTTCACAAGATGGCACAGGTCCTCTCTTGTTTACTGCTGAGCAATGACACAGCTTCAGCAGCTCTACCACCCACCTACTCTTCAAACCACAGCAGTTTATACAAAGCAAATTCTTAAGGAAAAAAAAAGGAAGAAAATGTGTGTTTATATTCTTTAAGGGGGAAAACAGAACAGAATATAGAAACAGAAGGAAACAATGCAGCTCATTTCAAAATAACATAGGTGCTCTGAAATGGGCTCTGAGCATTTGTCCTGAACTCATCTGCAATGAGCAGCAGCAGGTCCTCTGATTAGTTTCATCCAGGATCAGGAAAAAAAGTTAGGATCACAGTTTAATATGCAAACTTAGTTCAAAATGCTTAAATCCCCACACACACACTTGTCCCACTTTGGGTGTATAACTCCCCTCACAGGGTTCTGCTACCTCAGCTCACCAGCCAGTGCTCCTGTGGCATTTAATGGATCAGTGACTTTTCTTGGTCGCACTGCTTGCAGTGCTTTTCTCTGAAAATTGTTAAGAAAGGGTGGTTCATGTGAGTTTGATCATGTGGGGCCTTGTTGGCCTGGGGTAGCTATTCAGGGCTGGGGTGATTTTTCTCAATGGCCCAGTAGTACAAGGCCATGAGTTAGATAAACCAAGTTCAGCTGGAAAAGCTCGTGAGAAAAAATAATAGTCTCTAGGCTCACACAAATAATTTGAAGAAATATACAGCTTAGAAAGATGGAGACTTTGCTAAAGATGCAGACATTGTAATTTGAGGTTAATAGATTTCCCAATGTTTCCAGGCTGTTAACACAAAGAAAGATTCATAAAATGTATTTGAAATGTTTTTAAATGAATGTTGGGAAACCTTGATGATTTACAATATTTGATAATGATAGTGCAATAATTACAAATTTTTTTTCATTGAAAATTATGAATTATCAAAACCCAGAATGAAAAGCAATATTACAAAATTGAAAAGGAAAAAGGAGCTATACCTTACCCGTTGTTATTCTTCTGCCAGCTCCTTTAAGAGTACACACTAGTGCTTTGTAGGCATTAGAATGTAATTATTGAAATTTTGTACTTCTCAAAATATATTTTCTCAATGTTGCAGGAGAAAATTATAAAAGAAATTTGGAAATTTATCTGAAGCAATAAAGTGAAGTTGTAATGTATTGAGTCCAAAACCACTGCTTTGTGAAAAACAAGGTCTGAAAAGCTGATACTGGTTAAGGCTTCAGTAAGGTATCAACTGTTTAAGACAGAGAGAATAACCACTTTTGATTGAAAAATCAGTTGAAAAAGAAGAACAAAATTATCTCTGTTATTGCATGCACACAATTATGTTATGTCATCCATGTATGCAAATAAAATAATAAAAGTAAAGCAAAATATTGCTTTGGAGCAATCACTGACGTTTTGAAAAATTCAGAGAAACAGATTAAATGCATGTTACCAGTGGATGTTCAGGTGCCTTCATAAAATTAGCATTATATATAAACACAAATCAGTGCTTAAGTGCCAGATGGTTAATGAAGACCAGCCAGGAAACTTCCATAATTCACAATAATGAGTATGGTAATGAGCCTGCATTATAAACTGAATAGCCAAGTGATACATAGTGCCTACTTGAAGTAACAAAGCATTTGAAGTGTTTGATATTACCAGAAAATGTTGAATTTCAACAAAAAACCAAAACAAAACAACAACAAAAAAGAAACAAAAACAAAAAACTGAAAAAACCTTAACAATAAAAGCCTCCCAAAAGCAAACCAAACAAAAAAGCAAATTAAAAAAATTCCAAACAAACAAAAAACCCCAACAACAACAAAGAACACCCCCCCTCAAAAAAAAACAGGGAAGAAAATTGTCAGGTAATCAAAATTTTTTACAAATTTTATAAATAAATATGTGCATTATTAGCAAGCCACTAGAACTGAAGTGGTGGAAATTTAAACATTAAAATTATTTCCAGCATTTTCTCATTTCATTGGCACTGTTAATGACAATACAGACTACTACTGTTTTTTGGGGGGCTTCATTCTTATAAAAGTTAGATTTGGTACAACTGTGAGAGCAGTACTTGTCTATGATAATGGAGCAGTTGCAGGACGACACGTGCGGATCGTTCCTACAACTGGAACCAGCAATTCCCACTGTGCCCTTTGCACGGACACACTTTTTAAAAGAAAACAAGTTTGAAGTGTTTTCTCCGTTATTGGCGGGATTACTTCGGACCACAGATCGTATCTCAGATACTTGGGAGATGGCTGGGTGGGAGGTGATGGCAAGATGCAGTGATGGGATAAGAAAGTTCTGCGGGTTCTAGGGGAAAAGTGATGGGTTGTAAAGGTGGTTCCATGTCTTCCATTCCTGGCTGGTCTCTGGTGGGAGCTCTCCTCTCCAGCTGTCAGAGTGCAGGTCCCCATCCACAGACATGGCTTTTGTTCTCAGACCATACCTGAACAGCTGGTTTAATCCTTACAGCAAATTCCTTCGCCTTGATCTGGTTTTTCCCCCTTCAGACAGCTTTGTAGCCTTCTGAAACATTCACACGATCTGATATCTGTTTGGCTTTTCCTTCTGAGTAACCTTCAGAGAAGCAAATCTGCAAAAAACCCAAGAGCTTCCTCTTTCTTTCCTCATTGTCTTCCAGATTTTAACATCTGTTTTACCAGTGCTCTCCTCCACATTTCTGGCTAGCTGTCCATGGGAGGTTACCTCTTTAAGAAGAGATTAATCACAAGGTGGTGGTGTTTTCATCATCCTAATATGTTAATAAACATAGGCTCAGCATATCTATACTACTTCTAGTTCTAATGTAATTAATTTTAAAGCTTTTATTCGTGAAATAGCTAAAATAGGTTATAATGTCATTAAAAATTCTGAACAAAGTCTTCTATTGAGCCGCCAAAATGGGGCTTAAGTGTAAAATTTTCAGTGGATTCATTAAACCTTTTATCAGTGATTGAAATTCTTACTTTTTCACTAGAATTCTTGCTTTACATATTCTTGATCGCTTACAGCAATTTCAGTTTGTGTAATTAGTCATAATTTTCATTCTGATAACTTGTAAACATTCCTTACCCTTGTACGATCTCCATTCATCTGGAGCCTGCTGATTTTTCTGGTGTCTGGGCTGGTGAGAAATATGCTTGACACCATTTTGCTAGGAGTCAGCTTGAAAATGAAAATGAAAACAGAATAGTGGCACTCTGCTTCTTCCAACAGCTCTACAGTCTGCCTCCTTTTTCTATCCTACGTCCTCCTTCCTATGCTTCTGTCTTCTCAAACAAATGCCATGACAGTGCATTGTTGATAAAAATAAGTTTATAAGGTGTCTATACAACAATTGTACACCTCTGCAAATTGGGTGTTTCCAGAAACAGAGTTCAATATTCTCTTTGGGTTCCTCTTAGGGAGGGTATCCAGCAGGGTGCAGAGACATTTCCTTAGTCTCATGCATTGGATTACATCCCTAGACAAAACTCTTCTTGTGCTAAATATTTGTCAAGGCAAAACCTGGCAAAATTATGGACATTGTACAACATATTTGCTTCAGACACACTGCTCTTACATTTCCTCCTTCCCTTTCATCATTATTATTATGTAGTCATTTTTCTGTCTGCCTCATTAACCCTTTTGTTATATTTGGTATTCTATTTCAGTCATTTCTGCACATTGCTGTATGCTGTTTGTATTTGCTTATTCTTCACAGCATGTCTTCCATCACCCAGTTTGTTTTCCTTTTGTTTCAAGCCATGTGGTTTCCCTGGATTCCTTTCTGGATGTTGGTTGCTTTGTTGCTTCTTAGTATTTCTACATGTATCATTTTATTTTGGCTTTTGATTCTGTTGGTCAGGTTTGGTGCATATTTTATGAGTATTGTATGTTCATAATTTTAATGCAATTTTGATATTATTTTATTTACTTTTAATCTAGGTGTATCAAGGAAATTTTAAGTATTAGCAATAGGAATTCAAGCATGATGCGATGGAAAGATGATATTATTGCACCAGTGTTAGCAGATTTTGAAGATGCTTTTTCAATATCTTACATATACAAACAAGATAAATAAAATTTGATGACTAATAGATTTCTATGTAAGTGAAGGAAAAATACTAATCTTCTGTGGGAGGAATAATGACTGATTACTAGCAAGATAGAAATCCTTCGGAGAAACCTGAGAGATGTTTAAAATTCCTGACAGTAGAAACCCGCAAGGTTTCGACAGCTGCCTAAAAAAGGGATCAAATAAGAAGGATAACACATTACTGACTTAAATAGTCTGAAAATAACTTCAGATAGAAATCTTTATCATAAATACTGTTGGGTTGGCTTTGCTTTCTGCATTTAATGAACATCTGTACCTCTTTCTCTCTCTTGCTTTTTCTCATTCCACTTTTTCTCCCCTCCCCCTCTCCTTTTTCTCCTGAACTTGTCTCTTTTTTCATTTCACTTCTTTGTATTGATTGTTATCAGAATTAAAATAATCCACATGTATTTTATCCCATTCCGGTTTTACTACAAGGAGAAAACAAAAATAACAAAGTCTTCAACCACAGGCATTTAAGACAATAGTTGACTTTATACTGCCAGCATACACATGGCGTTTTCTGTCTTGCATACATTTGCCCATATAGATGGAATGATAATCTGTTGCATTCTGATTTGAATATAGGAAAAAATATAATTAATGGTGCTGCTACTCTTGCTGCTATGTTTGTGTAATGAGCTTGTGGGCCCCGGTAGTACCAAGCACAGATGTAAAACAAAGGAATTGCCTATGTTTTGAAGAATTTGTAATGTGTTAATTTCATTCATGTAGAGGTATTCCACTACAAAGTTACACGAAGTTTATATGCTCAAGCTAATATATAAATAAATAATGTTCATACTAATCCACTACAGAAATACAATTTTAAAAGGTAAATTCAATGGCATTTATTATCTCTAAATGGGATTTTAGTCTCTCAATGGGATTTAGGCTGTCTTGAAATTCAAACTTTGTGATTATAAAATTGTGTTTTATTAAATGTCTCACAGTTACGAATCTAAAAGGAGTTGTCAATATTGCTCTTCAATGTTATTTGTATAGCCAACTTTCTTTATTTGAGAAAAGGCCAGGATTAGCTATTTCTTCTTTAATGCTTTCCTGAATATTTTGACACACTTTGATTGAATACACATGATTTTTCTTTACTTTCCAGGGATTTTATCTCAGACTTGTATCTGTGAGAATTGATCAGTACAACTACCTATATAGACACTGTAATTTTTTGCAAAACATTAGCTACTGTACATATAATTTAAAACATTTTCAATTAATTGTGAAGGACAGGGAAAAATTTAACATGGATTCAGAATACAGATGCTTTTTTATGTGTAATATGTGAAGGAATAAAGCAGGGAAAAGAGATTGTGTTCTGCCTTATCATGATTAGATAAAAAGCAGGAATAATTACCAGCTCAGTGGGTATGCTGGTACAAAGGAAGAAACACTCATCAAGCAGTTGTTTTTTCAGCTTCAGCAAATTGTGCACATAAACACACACACACCCCTTGGTGAGTTTTGCTATCCTGTAAAATCTAATGAATTACCTCCATGGCACATTTTGATGAATATTGTTTTATATTACTAGTTGATGTTATTTCAGTTTTTGTATTGTCTAAGACATTATAATGGCTGCAATTCAAATTAAGGATAACAAGGTACATGTGGAAATGATGAGGGCATTTTCCCAAGTCTTTCCAGATTAAGCTTGTTAGCAGCATGAAATGCAGTGAAGACTCATTGAATAATACTTAAAAATTGAGAGTCTAAAATGTAGACCTGTATGGATAAACCCTAGGGAAGCAAAGCTTTGTTTTCCCCACTTGCTATTCTGGAGTTTGTTGAAATAAGAGATTAGTTCTTTTTCAAGTGGTCATTCAAGTAAACTTCAGAATAGACCTGGGAGTTCTGTAAACCTGGTACAGAGAAAATACATTAATATTAAAGAGTATGCTTTTTTATTTGAAATTGCTTGATGTACTCAACATTCTTTGCCAAAATGCCCTGAAGTGTATCATATACATTGCTCACAGGAATAAGAAGAGGGAGCTTCAAAAAAAAGGTTACAGAAATCCAGACTTGGTACCCAAAACAGGAATGGTGAGACCAACACAAAAGATCACATACAGAATCAGGCTCATCAAGTCAGATGGTTCATGGGCTGCAGTTCTGTTGGAAATGCTTGTTAGGAATTAGGTAAATGTTGCACAGATTTCTAAGTCTGAATCTACCAAGATACAAAGTTCCCTGTCTCTTGGGAAAGGGAGGGAATCACCTCTCATAACAGCGTAGTTTCTGAGGTTTTAAGTATCTATAATTCTTGCTTAGGTAGTGTGCATTGCTAATTTTAAGATAAGGACTGGGCACTTAGAGAAATTAACAATGGAGGTATATAGATATATAAGGAAGTACCAGAGATGAGGAATAAGAATATTTTTAGAAGCATCCTAATGATTAGCTAATGATTAGCATCTTCTAATCATTAGCAATAGGCCTAGGGCTATAGATTCAAGGGATGCAGTCAAGAGAGAAGAAGTGCTTACTGAAACTAATGGTTTGTGCCAGCTTGGTACGAAAAGCAGGCTTAGATGATGTTTGCCTCACATTTTATGTTCTCTGTAACTTAAATCAATGGTTTTTTCTCTTTAGAGTACTAGGTGTAATAAAAATCACAGACTACACATATCTTCTTTTTCTTTTATTTTTTTAGCTTCATAAAGTCTTCTCTTCCTATAATGATTTGAGGAACAAAATTATTCGCTCACTATATGGTGTTACACACAGTTAATAGACCATCCATGCTTCTTTCAGTGAAATATCCAATTGATGAACCTAATTCCTTTCTCATTGGTACCAAATTTAAACCCACGTTTAACTCATGGGAGCACTAGATGGCATTTTACTGCTACTCTGGTTTGTTCTTCTCAATGCATGCCCCATAATTGAATTGAAATATATCTTAAAAGTTAGAAACTCAGTATTTGTTATAAGGAAACACCCATCAGTTAGTTGTTTCAAGATACTAATTTGTATTTAAGAAAAGGACGTGTAAGGTAGGAAACATAGACATGTACGATGCATAGGACAATAATCCACAAGCAGATGAGGAAAGTAGAAAATTTTCCCAAGCCAGAAAGTATGATCTGTCATCTACTGACTCACCTAATCTATGCAAATTTGCAGTGTGCTCAGCAGAGAGTAAATGTGGTATCAGTAAAGATGGATGTTCCATGTAGACAGAAAGCACTGTTTATCCAGCTGCTGCAAAGCCATCTTAATTTGTGGCTCCTTTAGACCAAGAACAAAGCAAACAGCCTGCAACCATAGCTACTAGTTCAAATGTCAAATTTCTTTCCTAAATGTACTGTGGAAGCAGCAGCAGCTGACAGGCAGTCCAAGTGTAGAGTATAAGTGGGTAATGGAAATTCCAGGAAAGATCCCTTGCAACAGTTGAGGAAAGCCAAAGGTGTAAAAAAAATGCTTCAGTCACTTGTGTGTGAATGTTTGTAAGTATTGCTCTGTTCTGCACTGAGCAGTGCATATTCAGTTCTGTTTCTGTTGTCTTCCTCACCCTCTGTAAGAAGACACAATTCTTTTTTTCTGTCTTTATTACTGGAAATGCAGACTACAGGTATAAAAACAACATCAAGTAAAAGCCTGACCTACTCAGCAAAAATGTATCCAGGGATTCTCACTTGCTGCCATGTCTAAGTGCATGGAAATTCTGGTGTCTGCCCAAGCAAAGCATAAAGCTGGAAGGATCCTTCACATATGGTGATCCTGCAGGAAAACAGAGCTCCACAAGTCAGCACCAGTGCATAGCAGGATTACTGGACCAGGTGGCAAAACACAAAATTTTGACTAGGTTTAGCTTTTGTCCTTTTTTATACTGTTTTTGAGTGGGATTATACTAATGGACAGATCTGACCATCCTAATGCTTTGGAACATCATTCCTTCTTTTGTAACTCATATTTGAGCAAGAAAGTGAAGACTTATTTAATATTTTTTTCTCAGTCTCTCTCTTTTTCTTTTTTTCCCCTTTTTAACATAAGAGAAGCTAAATAAGAGAGCAGAGGAAAATTCCAGGAACAGGACAGTTCATCTGCAGAACATCATATTTTTAAATTAAGTTCCTTGTTTAACATGAGTTTTAACCATTGTCATGCTGACATTTGGGGTGCTGAATAAGCTAGTTTGGGATACAGGCTAGCATCTGCATGTGTATGTTCTTATGTGTAATTTACATAGGGTTTTTTTTGAGATACATCAAAATTTACATCACTTTTTCTAAAGTGCTTGCAGTATACCAGATGGAATAACTGTTTTCCTTTTCTGAAGGATTATTTTAAACCAAGATCCAGTGCAGTACTGTATTTATAATTACAGAGAAAAGAAAGAAGCAAGACATAGAGGAACTACATTAAATACTATTTTGTCAGAGTTCTTAGGTGATGTTTGACCTCTGTGAACAGTTACTGCTTATCTCCTCTCTGGAATAAAAAACTCTTTTATCCATATCCCATGTTGCATTCTAACCAAGACAAATGCAAAGTCAAATGCACATAAATGAATTGCAATTTGAAATAGTTCCTTTTCACTGAAACTGCAGTGCTATGACTGAGTGTCACCTGCTTCAAAAGAAAGCACAAGTATTCCTGCACAAAGTGGCTTAAGGAGAAAAAATATTATTCAGCGGAAATCTCCTTTAAGAGAACAGTTTAGTGTTCCATAGTCTATTTTAAACAGTATTTCTGAAGGGAAAGTTAGCCATATGAAATTTGGGCTTAGTCACCTGGTTTCAGATACCCAAGATGGTTCATACAAAACTTGCCATGGCACCTCTGTAACACTTCACCTCAGCTTTGCTTCAACATTCCCATCACCTTTTCAATATAGCAAGGTTACAAACTCAGTTTGTTTACTGACACTCTTTTTTTATTTTTCACTTTCAACACATTCAATTTGGTTACATATCATAAGTATCTGAAAACCTACTTCACAAGCTATCTATCAGCTGATGGGTCTGACTAGATGGCATAAAACAAATCTAATTTGAGAGACAGGTAACTCTCCATGTTTCATTCCTAGAGATGGTCAGAGTTGGTTGATTAGATGACAGACTGGCATGATAGACAGACATAAATAAAATTAACAAAAGAGTCTTCCACCTTGGGGCACTATCTGATCTTCCTGCAGCTCTGTGTGAAAGCAGTCAAAATTCTAAACAACAACAACAACAATAACAACAATTTCCCCATATCTTCTGAAGGCCTAAATAGTACATATCCAGTTATGCACACCTCTTTTGGCCAGATTTTCATATTTTGAGATTTGCATAATCCTCATGGAAACTAAAGGGAAATAATCCTTTTGAAACTATTTAGCAAGGCCATCCTGAGAAAAGAAACTGAACTATTTAAAATTGCCCCATTTTTTTTAAAGATAATAACCATCTAAAGTATGTCACCTAGCTCCTTTGCCTAATTACACCAAACCTTTCCTAAATAATTCTTTAATTTGAAATGTGATCTATGAATCTTCCATATAATTAAGATTTACAGTAGATCGGAAACAAGGAAAAGCCTGCATTTTTCTTAAGTTCTTAACTTTAGAAAAAAAAATTGCCATCCTATTTCTGATAAATACACCTGTTTCACACATGTTCCTTAAATCTTTGCAGCAGTTCCCTGGCATGCAATCAGTGGACACAGTGCTGAGTCACAAGGATGTCACTATTCACAAGCACCAGAACCAAGATACTCTTTGCACTAGAAAATTGTAGACTATTATTTTTTCCATCACTTCTCACTCCTTAGTGTCTACCTGTAATGCACCCACAACTTAAGAGACCACATACGGAGTCCTGTGACTTCCCAAGTCCTGTGCCCTTAAAAAGACTCACAATATTACAAGACACAACATTATGCAGAAATTATGCCAGCAGCAACAGCTTTAAACAATCTATCATTTCTCATCATTTTTTGAGGCTCAAAATATGGACAGCCTACTACCCTGAGTGTCATGCTGCTATTCTCTGAGTAGAGCAGT
>NW_005054467.1:363428-378868 GCF_000277835.1 Geospiza fortis
GGAATTAACTGTAACTATACCAGTAGGAGGTATTTGCATGATGAAAGGAACATAGATGTAAGAAAAGATTTTTTCAATGTTTTGGGAAACGAGAACTTATGGCACCAAATTGGTATCAAAAAATGTGCAAGAACTGCTGTTGGTGTGGGGTATTTTTCAAAGTCATCACACTATCAAAGATCATGATACCATGAAGCAGAAAATAACACTAAAATAGAGAGAAAGCATAACTTATAGTACTATTTTTTTACCAATATTCTTGTAAAATAGTTTTCCATTTTCCAGAAAAGCCATTCTGTTTCATTTTGTTCCTCATTAAAATACTCATAAAATAACTTAAATTGAATAATTTCTGTGGAAAATCTTGCTGTGTTACCATGACTGGATGCAGTCCTAGTTGGGAATATATGGTCAAGAGAACAACTGGAAACAAAACACCCATGGTGAAATTATGAACAAATTGTTAAGCTCTTAGGACAGCTCTCTACAGCCTTCCTTACTCTTCATAACTCCAACCAATTTATCGCTTTCTATAACTTCCAGGCTGTACAGGATGACCTTTGGAATGGTGTCAGTGCTGGGCACCACAGCTGTTACATGATGGCTGCTGCCCAGCAACAAGAGCAGTCAAATTCTGGAAGATGTGGATGGTGTGGAAGAGTTTTCATGAGGTATGAAATCATGAAATAGAGTACAGTTCAGAGCCACCTGGCAGCCACTCTGGTTAACTGCTCCTTAACAAAAAAATCCTGTTTTCTTTTGATTAACTTGCTTTGTGTCATTCTCTGTTTCTTAGCTGAGTCCACACTGAATAGAGTAATGGAAGTCAGTGTAAAGTATGTATTGCAGAAATGATACTGAAATATCACATAATTAATAAATTATTCTATCACATATGACTGACGGAGAAAGAGAAATCAGTAGAAATGGGAAAATGAGATGGCATACAATGCAGTTTGAAAGAAGAGGGGAAGTTAGCAAGAAACACCAGGAAGAAATGTGAATGGCTTGGACAGTCTGCAAAGGAAGAAAGGAAGGAAGCAGGTTCAAAAGGAAAATAGGAAGTGATGGTGCACAGACAATTTAGAACTGTATCTCAGAGGAGGTAAACTGCAGAAAAACTGTAGAGATTTCAAAAAGAAAAGGGTGGCTTTGAAATGGATTTTTTGCCTGACGACTTTCTTCAAGGGGATCAGTTTCTATTCTTAGTCCAAGGAGTGAGATGAGTTGCAGAGATGTGCAGGTAAGATTACAGAGGAGTTACAAGATGACAAAAGGGAATTAAATGGAAAGGAAAGACAGGCCACAGTGCTTGGACAGTGCACTCAAGCAGAGACATGCTGTCAGTGGGAACAGAAGCCCAGTCTGGGATCCAGGATCCACCACCCTAAGAGGAGTCCTTGACTTCTGGGCCACAAAATAGCCTTGTCTCTAAATGGGAGAGACATAGATTTGACAGACAGGACAGTCACATTCAAAGGGTTGTGGTCAATGGCTTGATGGTCCCAGGTGGAGACCAGAGACTGGCAGATTCCTCCAGCGTTATTGTTGGCTCTGGCCCTGCTGACAGGACAGGACAGGACAGGACAGGACAGGACAGGACAGGACAGGACAGGACAGGACAGGACAGGACAGGACAGGACAGGACAGGACAGGACAGGACAGGACAGGACAGGACAGGACAGGACAGGACAGGAGACTTTTAGCAGCCTTCCGGTACCTAAAAAGGCCACAGCTAAGCTGGAAAGGGACATTTTGCAATGGGCACATAGTGACAGGACAAGGGGAGGGGGAATGGTTTTAAAAGCAAAGAGGCTAGTTTTTAGACTAGATCTTAAGAAGAATTTCTGTACTGTGAGTTGGGTGAGACACTGGCACAGTTGCCCAGAGAAATTGGGGATTCCCTATCTTGGGAAGTGTTCAAGGCCAGGCTAGCTGGGGCTTTGAGTCACTTGGTGCAGTGGCAGATGTCTTTGCCCATGGAAGGTGTCCCTGCCCTTGGCAGGGGTGCTGGAAGTAGATAATGTGTGAGCTCACTTCGAACCCAAAGCATTCTCCAATTCCGTGAAATGAAATACAAGTAAGCAGTCAGCAGTGTCCTCAGAATCCTCCTTACCCTCATAATGCAGCATCTTTAGAATTTTCTGGTGTTATTTCCAAAAAATGTCAGCGCGCAAATCAGCAGCAGAAATCAAACAAAATTTGCAAGCTACCCACACTGTCTGCTAATTGCAACAGGGTGAACAACCACTAATGAGATTCCCATTATATCTAACATCCTCTGAGTTTAACAACCTCTCTCTAGCTAATAAATATATTTTGAGCATTGAAACAGAATGGCTGCACTTTAAAAAAAAAAATGTAATACCTAATTGTCATGCTTCAATAACAGACAGCAATTAAATACCATGCAGCCTCTTGCTCACTCCCCTTAGCAGGGAAGAGAATTGGAAAAAATAGGTAAAATTAATGGGTTGAGATAAGAACAATTAAATAATTGAAACAAGTATAACAATAATAAAAACAGTTTTAAAAAATAAAAAGCAGAGACAGAGTTACAGAACCCAAGAGAAATAAGAAATACACAACACAATTATTATCTGCTGACTGATGCCCTGCTCATCCTCAAAGAGCAGCCGCGTCCTCACAGCCAATTCCCTCCAATTTATATACTGGGCATGACGTCTATGTTATGAAATATCCCTTTGGCCAGTTTGGGTCAGCTGTCCTGGCCATGCTCCCAAACAGCTTCTTCTGAAGGTCCTCACTGGCAGAGCATGAGACACTGAAAAGT
Source organism: Geospiza fortis (assembly GCF_000277835.1). Lineage (NCBI taxonomy): Eukaryota > Metazoa > Chordata > Aves > Passeriformes > Thraupidae > Geospiza > Geospiza fortis. The sequence continues at coordinate 366,223 of NW_005054467.1, forward strand.
GCTTGACTAAGGAGAAGCACTGTTTAGCAACAACTAAATCATAGAGTGTTAGGAATATTATTCTCACGCTGAAAACAAAATCCACATTATTGTAGCAGCTACTGTGAAGAAAATGGACTCTGTCTCTCAGCTGACAGTAAAACAGTGTGTTTACAGAGCAGCCTTCACATTTCTGCATACAGAGGTTTTCACCGTGTGCTTGCATCCTGCTCTGTCAAATGCCTTGGAACATTCAGAAATCAAGAAGTCAGAAGGGAGTGCTAAAGCCATACTAACACACAAATCATTCTAACCCTCATTCAACTTTTAGAGGATTGGAGCTGTGTTACTGTTTTAATGACATTTAGTCAGCTGAAGAATTTCTCACAAACTTTGTTCTACATTAAAAAACAAACCAGAAAAAAATTTGTCTCCTCACCAGTCCTTCTACAAGAGCTTTTCTTCCACCTCGGATACCCTAGATGCTTATTTCCAACTTCCTAATTCGCAGACTTCTCAGCATACTAATTTTTGGCCTGTCAGCCAATGTCTGTTGACCTCATGGAACATTGCCTTTATGGATTTCAAGCACATGCCAAGCTCCCACGGCAACAGCAGCAGTGGATTATCACAAAGGCCCTAGAGATAAGAAGTGACATCATGCACTATTGTTACTGCTTTTGCTAGCTCAGCAATACACATATCCATACAGCCAAACACTTTGCGGGCTTCCTCTCCGTGTTGTGTTTCACTTCTCGCAGATGTGAGCCCTGTGAGAGGCACGAACTTATCCAACCATTTAGCTCTTCAACCACAGTTCCAGTTCTGATGTAAACTGCTTGTGTTAGATATTTCCATGGTCAGCTAAGAGCTGTAATCTGTATGCGTAATCCTCTTTATGTTGTGACGTAGCACGAATCCACTGTCAGCTGTGGTATTTGTATCCTCTCTGGGCACAGAAAAAAAAGGCAGCTAAATCACCATAGTGTCATGAAATTGCAGCATATTAAGATGCTTGTGCCACAATGCTTTGGATACTTCCCATATTCTGAAATATATGGATCAAATTATGTTTCCCAAATCCCACCCCTGAAGAAACTGAAATGGTAGATAAGCATTACCAAACACAACCACCAAAATAATTCATGTAAGGGCTGGGCAGGTGCAGCCCCACACCTTCCACAGCTCCTCCACGTGTGCATGTGAAGGGTCCCTGGGTGTGATGTCCTGCCACGGCGGAGCCTGGGAACACAACTTTCTCCATTAAACAACTCATTTTTCGTGTCATCTTGTGCGAATCATCAATTCCATAAACACAACAGGGATTTGACAGAGGGCAAGAAAAATTTCACTGCGGCAAGAAGGAAGGGATGAGGTTTACAAAAGAGAGTTCGATCCTTGTTCTTGTTTGTCTATTTATTCATGTATTTGCCTGGCTAGCTGTCGTCCCTTCGCTTACTTGTTTCGTTAATTATTTAATTAAGGCCCGGGGTCGGCCTCACCGCAGCCGTGCGGCGCCACCTGGCGGTCGCGCGGGGGAACTGCCGGGGCGGGGCCGGGAGCCTCCCGGGCCCTGCATCCCGGGAATTCATGGAATACCGACAGCTGCTGCCCGCGCCCCCGCGGCAGGCTTTTCCTTTCCTCACCTGGCAGAGGGAAGCACGCCCCTGCGGCAGGCGGGGCCCGAGCCCGAGAGCGGCAGGCTCTCAGGAGCTCTCTCTCGCTCGGGAAAAAACATCTTTGGCCGCAGCTGCAGCGCAAGGTTGAGGCGCCAAAACAGGTGCTGGTGGCTGGGAGCTCAGCAAGAGCTGACCCCTCTTTTTCTCCTGTGAGCCGCAACTGGATCTAAGCCATGTTCTCCAGATTGTGGGGTTTCCTCCTGCAGCTGACAATGTCAACCATTCCACAGCTGCACCCGCCACAGCCTCTAAGAATTGGTCTAGGGGCAGCCCGCACCTTTGCACCTCTGCTGTTCAAGGACTAAGACCTATATATGCTGCTAAGTATCTTCATCTGTGACCAAAACCTCACAGTTTTGTCTTATTTAATAGCTGGGTGCTTTGGAGCATTTTGATGGTCTGTAGGCTGTGTCAGATCCTTAGACTTATCCCTTAGTATTAGCATTCCTTCTTGTTAATGGCAGGGATAAAGTGCGTATGGAGACTCTGCTAGAAACCTTGACATAGCTTGCTAACAGGCCCATTAGGCAGCAGTGCAATTCACCCCCTGATCCTCTATAGATCTCTGCTCTAAGTGGGGGGATAGACTTTCAGCACAATAATTGGCTGCAATTTGGACTGAAGTGCACAGGAGGGTAGCTGACCATTGGTGTTAAGTTGTGGGAAAGCATTGCATACCAAATCCTTCGGAAAAACTCTTCCATTTCTAAAATTTTATGCCAAGCATATGTGGGCAATTGCCAGCTGACGTTCTTCTCTTGTGCTGTAAGAATGCTCCTCTCTTGGCTCCTCACCTTTACACTGCAAGCTCTTCAGGGCTGGGACAAACACTTACGTTTCCTTTTGTCTGAAACAACAGAAAACATAAACCAGGTAATAATAGATACTAACTATTGCGCTATGATATTTGCATATTCATACAGGTGAAGGAAATGCAGGGCAGAGATGCTTGAAATTCCTCTCTCTATCTCTCTTCTTAAAATATCAGTTTTTCAGAATTAATGCTTCCACAGAAATGTCTCTTTAGGAAAAATGCATTTAGAAATGTATAATATAAGGTAACTGAGTCATAAGACAAAACTGAGAAATTCCATTTTGGAATTTCAGCTTTTAGCTTTTTTCTGTTTCAACAGCATATTGCATTATTTAAAATTTTTATATAAGAAAGCCCCTAAAAGCTGGAAATATACACTGGTTTACAAACCATTCAAAGTCTTTACTCACTCACTTTTTTAAGCTGTATAAGCTATTGCTGAAAGGAATTCCAATGAGCCTTTGCAAGCAGAATAGATCTCCAGGGTTTCTTCCATGAAATATTTCTCAAATGAGTATACACTCAGATTTTGTTGTTGATGTCTGCAAGTGCTGTGAGAGACTTCATTGTATTTTATTCTAACTCTCCTTGTAATAGCAGGCTTCACTGATTTCTATGTTCACCTTGAACAATAAGGTCCTAAAATCTGTAGGATTATCCACATATAATAATGTCATTATATTGTCTATTATTTATTTTAACATAAGATATAGGATTAGGGAAATTCTGCAAAGCAGCCTGCTGTGTGATTTGTTGATGAGTTTCTCCCTAAAGCCTGCAGAGAGCCAGACCACTTCCACAGTATTTATTCTCTGTTTACGTATGGACAGTATCATTGGATCTCATTCCTTAATGTCATCTCTGGGCCATGAAGGTCTGCATCCTGCCTCTTTAAACATGTCCTGTGGTACAGCTTCTTAATGTGACCTGACTGGTACCTCTTCCATGCCTACATACACAGTATGTGGAAAATATCTAAACTTGTATATTCATAGAACAGTAGAATGGTTGTCAGTAGACTTTTCTCCTTTAAAATTAGATGAGATGTTGCTGCAGTGAAAACATCCTTTCACTGTTTATTTCCTGGATGATACATTAAAATACTGGTACTGAGATAATCAACACAGTATATTTGAAAGTGAATAGAAACAGTAAAAAAAGGATGAAGAAAGTTGGGCATAATTTTGCACATTACAGCAACTGTTTCTAGTCAGATAACTGTGTTTTGTATAGTTATTAACTGGCTGAGTTTGAATAAGTAAGCTGACTGGCCAGGGAAGATTATGAGCTCAATAAATAAAGAAAATTCAGACTGTTTATATATGCCGCTTTCTTTGCCAGGAAACAAATTAGCTTGAAGTGTGTAACAGAATAAACAAAACAGACTTGGCTTTCCCAGCATGATCTGTGAGGGTTGCAGAAACCATGTATAACTTTTAGATTCTGCCAATGATCTCCTGATGTCTCACACATAAAAGATATGAACACAGCCACCAGATTCTAGAGGATAGGGAAGTATGTAGCAATCAATAGCATAGTAGATTATCAACAAACATAACAAGGTGGCTTGATTTAATATAGGTCAATATGTACATCCAATTTAATATTCTCCAGTTGTCCTACACAATGACTGTATAAAAAAATCAATCACTTCCCCCCCCAAAAAAAAAATTTAGCAAAGTTGCCATCTGGTTTGCTAGTTACATCAATAAGATCTTGCAGGTGCTGTTACTGAAACAGAATGAAGATAAGTAGCAAGATAATTCCTATAATAACTCCTAGGTTCTGGTTGCTGAAAAATCAAACTCTAGCAAATGCTTTATGCAATCTTATTTAATCTGGAATGTTTCCATCCTGAATTTTCAGTCCCTCTGTTAATTATGTTGTTTGTACCATGCTTAAATCAGTTGTGCTATGAAGAGAAGAACTGATGGGTCAGGCCTCCTGTGGATGAAAGGACTGGTGCTGAACAAACATAGAAAAGTATACTGAAGAAGTGAAAAATAGATTCACAGCACTCCGAAGTGGTGTCAGTGAGCTGGATGGGGATTCTTCAACTTCAATAGTTTAAGATGGAAAAAATCCCAGTTCACTCATAAGAAGAACAAATTTAAAAATCAATTCTCTGTGGACATAAACACATATCCTCACAGGGGAAAAAAACCAAAAACAAACCAGGCAGTTTTGAAATATGGGGTCATTTTGTAGTACTTTCTATATAAATATAGCATACAAGGGTTTGAAAGACATGCTTGCAGCAGCTATACAAGTCATACAGTTATTTTCTTTCCATTTTAGGATCAAGTTTTCTTCACCCATAGCACCTAGTAAATGAAAGAGTAGCTTAATGCATTAGTCTCCCTTCTCTCATGCAAGATATTCCATCATTTCAAGAAGAGAAGGGAGTGGCTTGAGCATTTGTGTATTCAAGTGTGTCAAAAACAAAAAGGCTGTAAGGGAAATTTGGAACTTGGAAGAAAGTACAGTAATTCAGACTTTACTGACAATTACATGAATACAACTCCCTGGATCATACTGTCTTTGCCAGAAATGGAGTCAGGAGTAAAAAATGCATCAATGTTGTCTATTCTTCAACCTGTACCTCTGCACCTAAAAGCAGAATTTTGTTCAATACTTATAAATACATCTGTCAGATCAATAAGCTAAGACAAACTCCTCTTTCGTTATGTTTTTTGCTAAAAGGCCAGGCTGAGGACTGGAGATTCTGAGACACAGGAATGGTTTTCCTTATGACTGCTTGAGAAAGGTAAGCTTTATCTTCCCCAGGCTTGGAATAGTAATCTTTTTATTCTCTGAGCAGCAGAAATCCTCATGCAAGTAAATTCAGAAGGCACTTCTGTTGAGCTTTTGAGAAGCTTTCCAATATTTTGTCTCTTTGTCCTTGACCAGGCCAGGATTTATTTTTAAATTTAATCATTACCATTATACCTATAATGACAGCATGGCAAACCTCTTAACTTACCTGGGTCCTAATGTATTAAACTTGTAGGATATCTCTCAGGCTTTGAGATCCCTTTCAATAAACAGTTGCTAGTCCTAAATTCCAAATTTGTTTCTTTGTGACAAATCAGTTTCTCGGAGTTGCATTGGGCGCAGTGAGGCTTGACTGCTCTGGAAAGGAAGGCAAGCCAGGAGCCAAGTGTGACAGCAAGTCAGGTGGCCTCACTGACAAAATCACGGAGCTCAGAATTAAGGTCAAGGGCTGCTGACCCCAGTTAGGTACAGCCCAGGGTGAGGCTGAGCTGGGAAGTTCATCCCAAGGGTCCAGCTTCTGGGCCAGATAGGGGAAGGTCCAGGACTGTGCCCAGACCAGCTGTTGCACAGCTGTGGCACCAGCAGTGAACCCACAGCTGGAAATGTCCCCTGGGGGAACTACGGGGGCAAGTGCTTCCCTCCAGCTTTCGTCACTGCACGGGTGGGAGAGGCCACCTTGGACTCTAACAGCTCTTCACCCTTCACTTCAACTTCTTTACTCTGTCAACTAAATACCAAAGATGTTCAAACTCACAGACCTGACAAATTTGACTTTGTGCCAGAATTTGGAGATGTAACACACATACATAGATGTACATGCTGTACTTCCATCAGCCTCAGAGAATAATGACAGAATTGCTTCAGCTACTGTAGGCTTTGATACCAAAAAAAAATTATAATTCTGTTCTGAAAAGCAAAAGTTATTCATTTTGGAACAGTTGTTAGGACTTCCAATTAAGCTGGTTCAGTTACTATAAATGGCCAAAATACAGACTTTTGAAACTAGTGGCTGAAACATTTTCCTATATATTTATAAACTAATCCCAGAGTCTCTTCAATTTTTTTTGGCTGGAAAACCAAATCAATCACTGTGGCAGTTTTCATTTCTCTCAGTGTGCTTACAGGATGCAGTGTCACTATTTTACTGTGTTACAGTATCACACTGACACCCAAGACATTTGGAAGAGGGGAGGATTCTTGCCCGGCTACAGGCTCTTATTTCACCCAATTTTGTTGGAACTTTCGTGACTAGCTTTAATGTTGTTGCATGCCTACAACATAGCAAGTTTGAAGCAACAGCTGTAGCTGCTACAGTAGATGAAGAAGAGGCACAAAAGCATTTTCTTTTAACATCCTTTTGTTCAGAACAGAAAAAGTTGGCTGCTTCTGTTTAAAAACACTGTCATTTAGGAAGGAGGTACAGGGTGAGATTTCCACAACCATAAGGGAAACTTTGACTTGTCTTGTGCATAGGCCTTCTGTATCTCTTTAAATACTTTCCTGATGAAGAACATTTTCCTGACTAAAGCCTTTTGAATTGCGATCCTAATATGTGCTGTATTGATGGATTAACAGGATTTATATTTGTATATTGATTAAGAAAGCCTCAGATCTATAACTAGTAGAGTACCTGTTTGTGTAGCAGCTTTCTGTGAAATTTTGGAGGGTTTTGTGGGGGTTGTATTGTTGCGTTTATGACCCTATGTGCTAGGGTCTATTCTTTGATTCAACATATCACTGCCAAATGAATTGAATTAATCAGAGACCTTGTTGGGAATTCAAATTACAAAGAGCTTTTATTTAGAAATTTCCTTTAGAGATAGACAGATTGCATGCAATATTTTTTTTCATACTTAACAGCCTGTGTATATCCTGATATAATAACATGAGATACAAATATATGTAGACTATTCTGTCTCTAATGAAACTTTAATTTGTTATGGTTGCCTAGGGAATTTTTCTTAGTTAGTATTTAATTTACTAGTCTGAGTTATCCTGCAGAGCTCAGGTTTTGCTACACGATATCAACAGGTATTTGAGGAGGTCTGGATGATAGGAACATGGCTGAGTCTGTAATCCATAGTTTAACAGGTACTTGTGCAATGCCCTTCATAATACACTTTACCTGTTGGTCAACCTGAAGGGGTCAGGCAATTGGACAGGATGATCATTTTATGTCCCTTACAACTGAAAATTCTAATTCTATTCTATTCTATTCTATTCTATTCTATTCTATTCTATTCTATTCTATTCTATTCTATTCTATTCTATTCTATTCTATTCTATTCTATTCTATTCTATTCTATTCTATTCTATTCTATTCTATTCTATTCTATTCTATTCTATTCTATTCTATTCTCTTTTTTTCTATTCCAATATAAAAAATGCATTTATTAACTGTGACAGTGGTCACAAGGGTTCTTGAGTTGGGGAAGAGACGAGAACGTTGACTCCATGTTCAGAAGGCTTGATTTATTATTTTATGATATATATATTACATTATAACTATACTAAAAAGAAATAGCAGGAAAGGTTTCCAGAAGCTAGCTAAGCTAACCCATGTTACCAATAAAACAATCATTTAAATACTGTTATTCTTTCATGCCTGGTTTAAATGTCCAGCACAAATGAGGACTGTCCAAGCAACATTTTATATCTTATAGTTGTGTTTTAGCATCCAAGTGGATTATCTAGATAATGTGACCTGGAATAAAACCATATTTCATTTGTTACTTTTTTTTCTTTGTTTTTCAAGGTGTAAAAGGATCTGAAACAGTAGCTAGTTTGTCTGAAACAGCAGCTTGGTATGCTGAGTCCTAGTGCAATGCAAAGGAAATTACTTCAGCTGTAAGAAAGAAAAATAATTTTTATTAAGCTAGTTTTGAGTATTTGCAGGACTATTTAATTGATTTTAATAAAGGAATTAATGTTTTGTTACATAGAAATTGCCATAGTGAGTGAAGGAAAAACTTAAATCTTGTTAAGTCTTTGTTAGAGCAGCTGGAATAAAAGGACCTTGGGGAAGTACTCTGAAGTACAAGGGCAGGAAATAATCCAATCATGGAGAAATAGTCTTCTTAATCAATTAAAATAGTTTGAAATCTAAAATTCTGGACACAGATTTATAATAATTCCTTCCATAATTGTTAGTATGCATGTGTTATTTATACTAATGTAAACTTAGATGTTGACCTTATCTCCATAATTTGCAAAGTATACCTTATATTCTGCTAGACACTTGTTCTTAATGACAGTTTTAAATAACACAATTTGTAAGTAATACTTCTTTGCAGATCTCTTGGCTAGTTTTACAACATGTCAGCTAAATTATTTTAAACAGTTCAAAATTTTCTACCTTTATTAAACTGAACGTTTCCTTGTTCTTGTGTCACATGGGATTAAATTTACATTATCTGTGTTTTAAACTGGAACACAATACGCTTTCCTAAACTTACAGCCATCTGAATGTTCTGGAGACAAGATTTCACTTGCAGTTTTGTATTTGTTACTGGTATTTTTTCATCTTCATGTGCTGTAATTTCAGAGTTTGGTGGATGCCTCTGAGTAACTGTACTTAAATAAATCACTTTTAGTGTGTACATACAATAATTCTCATCCTTCTAAGAAATATTTGCTCTGCTGTGAAGTACATATAACATCTTGTTTGCTCAGAAACAGCCTGAAGTAACCAATTGTGCTACATTCCTAACATAGAACAACTCCAATTGAAGCTGCTGTTCATGCACACTGTAGGGATACCAAGCACCCAAGCACCTGAAAAAAAAAAAAAAAAACCCACAAAAAAACTTGAAAACTACTGGACAAAACTTCTGCAGAGAAAATGAGACACATCAAGAAAGCACATAGGCATGACAGTTAATGGTTTACAATAGAATTTTTTTTACAGGAATTGTATTTTCATGCCTGCCTTTCAGTACTCTGTCACAGTGTTCTTTGAAATCCTCTGTGAGGAAGGATGCTCATAAAAATTTTTTCAATCATTATAAAGAATTATAAGCTAAGGTTGGAAAAGGAGGTGGCACTCCTTGATACAGTGATCTTGTTATAATATTATGTATGCTTTTTCTGGGTGCAGCATCAGTATGAGAAGCTACAGTTTGGCTTCCTGAGGAAAAACCCACATGGTCTGAATACTGGAAGATTTTAAAAGTTATGAAATACTAAATGCTTACCTGGACAGATCTTTCTATTTATGTGTTTATTTAGTCCTTTGAATACAACATGAATGATAGCATGGATGCGTCAGTTGCATCACAAGAGTCTTATGCAACCATTAAAAATTCATTAGAAAAAAATTAATGGACTTTTGTATTTTGTTTTTACTGGAGCGTAAACATCAATCAGCAAAGCAAGTCTTCAGAAAGAATTCCCACTTGTTCCTCAGCTGAAGATACAGCAGCAAGGTGTTTGCACAGTAGTAGCATTCCTCTATTTAGACAGACATTTTCAGCCAAAACTTCTTGTATTGCCATGGAATGATGAGTCGATGCACCATGATGAGAATTCACAGGGGATCATTTTAACCTTTAGTGCCTCATTTCTCCTGTTTCCTTTTATGCCGGTCTGTGGGTATGGGGGGTTGATTCCTTAAGAGGATGTTTTTCAATAGAAGCCTGAGTTGAAAAGTTGTATCCTTTGCTGCTGAAGGATTTAGGCTCTACTAATAATAGGGATAGTCTACAAACACTAGTCTATCTTGACCGTTTTGAATAATTTTCATCATTGCCTCAAAGCATCTGAATTTGGCTTGCCTTTCTGCAAGTCTGTCTGCATACATTCCTGTAAGCAGCCCTCTCTAAAAGTTTTGAACCATCAGCTGGTTCCTAGCAAAAGTAATTTTAGAAAAAAAAGAACTCTGGAATAGAATAGAATAGAATAGAATAGAATAGAATAGAATAGAATAGAATAGAATAGAATAGAATAGAATAGAATAGAATATGCCTCACCAACAGAGAATACAGCAGGACAAACCCCTCTGTTGGCTGTTGGGCTGTGCTGTGTCTGACACACCCCAGGATGGGGTTTCCCCTCCTGCTGACTGAGGGGGAGCCTGCTGTCCTCCAGCACCCTCAGACCCCTTTCTGCAGAGCTGCTGTCCTGCCAATCCTCTCCCAATTACCAACACCAGGATTGTGCCTGGTGTTACCTGATCCCAGGGTTTCAGTTTAGTGTCATCAGCAAATCTGTCAATTCCTGCATCCAGATAATTGATAAATACATGGAATAAAACCAGCTCTAGAACTGAGCCCTGAGGCACAGCACCAGCAGCCAATCAGACACATTCCCAACAACCCTTTGATCCCTGCCCTTTACCCAGCACAGCTTGTACATTCTCTTTGGACAACTTCTCCAAAAGAGGGACAGTTGTGAGGGACAGTGTTAAAATCCAAAAAAACCGACATGCACTTTGGATGAAGCCTTCCCTTCATCCTCTGGGCAGGTGACCTTAGCACAGAAGGATAGAAATTAGTTAAGCAGGACTTTCCCCTTCTGAGTCCATGTTGACTGTGCCTGAAGATTGTATTGCTCTTTGGCTGTCTTTCAGTGGTACCCAGTATGTTCTTCTCCATAACTTTCCCAAGTCCTGAGACCCCAGGTCTGTCATTCCCTGAGTCCTTCCCCACACCCTTTTGGGTAAACTGGAAAAACACAGCCAACTTCCAGTCAGTAGGGACATCCCTGGTCTCCCAAGACCTCTTAGATGATCACAAGGGGTCATGCCATAACATCCACCAGTTCCACCAGTGCCTTGTGATGAATCCCACCAAACTCCATGCACTTGTGGACATTCACCTCATACAGACCATCCCTTACAAATTTTAGTGTCCAGGAATAGAACGTGACTGTTCCCACACTGGTGGTACTAACTCAGGGGACCAGGCCACACAGTTTGCTAAAGGGCCTGTCAGTTTACTAAAGACTGAAGCAAAAAAAAGAAGTCATTGAATGGATCTGCTTTTTATTCATCCCTATTAGTCAGGTGACCATCTTCAGCACACGTAAACTTTTGTAAGTTCTGCAAAAAATTAGCCAGTATGTACAGGAGAAAGAAAACAAATTCAGAATTTGTATGGAGCATGAATTCCCCAGTAGCTGTTCAGGAGGCTGGCAGCTGGCATTGCACATACTGGCCAAGGTATTAGAATCTATTAGAAATTAGCTGCAGTGCATCCTGTCACTTCTCTTGCTTAAACTGGAAGGACATGAAAAATTATGACAGAAAATACAGAAGAGCAAAATGAGTAAAAATGAGATCTGAACTGATAATGTAAGGGAGGAAGGAAGGGGTTTGATTTTTTTACTCTTTTTGCTGAATGGCAGCACAAATATGGGCTACATTAATAGAAATCATATTTCTTTAGGCCCAGTGATCACTTGTATTCTTCTTTGGGGATAAAGTTTGTTCTCTTTCATGGTTTCTACATTTCAATAGGTAGATATTGGTGTTCCTAAATTATTCACTCCTAACTATTTAGAGTGTACCCAACATGGTAATACTGAACAGCGAAAAAACATTTGATGTAGATGGAAGCAGGTTAGGGTGCCATTATCTAATACTTTTTTCTTTTTCTATTTTCCAATAACTGATTTTGTTTATCATCGGAACAGATGATAGGAATCAGATGGTAGGAATACTTGTGCAGATAAGAGTGTCAAACAGTGTCAGCTTATCTTAGTTGAAATATTCCACACAAAGGTGACATTGAGAGATTTCCCTGATGAATGACTAATACTAATAAAAATTAACAGTCAAGTCTGTGCTGGTTTTGACTGGGGTTCAGGTAGTTTTCTTCACAGTGTCTAGTATAAGGCTGTGATTTGGTTTTGTGCTGAACACAGGGTTGATTATTCAGGGATGCTTTTGTTGTTGCTGAGCAGGGATTGCGCAGAGCCAAGGCCTGTCCTGCTTTTCACATCACCTCCCTGTGGAAAGGGCTGGGGGTGCCTGGGAGGCTGGAGGGGACACAGCCAGGACAGGTGACCCCAGACTGACCAAAGGGATATTCCAGACCATATGGCATCACAGTCAGCATAAAGTGCGGAAAAGAAGGAAGGGTGGGATGTCTGGACTGATGGTGTTTGTCCTCCCAAGTCACCTTAGTGTGATGGGATGTGCTCTGCTGGAAATGGCTCAACAACGGGAAGCAAGGAATTCATTCCTTGTGTTGGTTTGCTTGTGCGCAGTCCTTTTGCTTTCTCTGTTATAAACTGTCTGTATCTCAACACCTGAGTTTTGTAGTTTTCACCCTTCCAATTCTCTCCCCAGTCCTGCTGGTGGGGAGTGAAGGAGCAGCTGCCTGGCGCTGGGCTGCTGCGGGAGTTGAAGCACGGCAAACCCTACAAGGCAGCGGTTAGAAGCGGCAGCGGTGAGAAGAGG
>NW_005054467.1:379322-394295 GCF_000277835.1 Geospiza fortis
GCCCGTCCGTGAGGGGCCGGGGCCGTTTGTGGGCGCGGGGCAGCCAGCGGGGCGCGCAGCGCAGAGCAAACACGGGCAGGCCTTCGGGGGCAAAGGGCTTGCAATTAATTTCTTTTCTTGTTGCTGGTTTGGTTTGTTCTTGTTTGGTTGGGGGGGTTTGTTGTGTTTTGTAGTTTCTCCTCCCACACCACCGTGGCGGTGATTCAGTACCCCGGGGAAAGGGGAAGTCCCGGCGCGGGGTCTGCGCTGTGCCATCCAAGCACCCGCGGGTGTGAGGAGAGCCACTGGCGGAGTGACATCGCTGATGGCGCTCCAGCGAGGTTGTGAAACACTCACACTTCTCTCTTTGCTTGGGGAGAGGATGTCCGAGCCAGCAAAGCAACCCTCAAACGCAGGGTCAGAGGGAACGTGCTTTGGGCCCAGGATCCAGGGGAGATTTGTCAGTGCCTTTTCCTCCGCACGAGTGAAATTAATTAACCCGTAGTTACACTGCCCGGGATGGTTCTTGCACCTGTGGGAAAGCAGCACCTCCTGCTGCACCTCTGGAAGTTCTCTTGAATGCTCGTGGAGAGCAGTGTTGGCTATGGTGGAGCTGAGTGTTCTCGGGGTGCCCTGTCCTGCACATGGGCTTTACTGGGTACTGCTGGTCAGTTAACACTGAAACATTTGGCTTACGCAGCATGTTACTCTCTGTGGTGCACAAAAACTTAGGAAGTTTATTCTAAGTTTAGAGGCTGTGTACTTCAGGAGATGTGTTTGAAAGCTTAGAGACTGTGTTTAGGTCCTTTTTCTATACTGTAACATATTCAGCACATTTTTTTTCAGTGTAGTTCTTGATTTGCATTTGTCTGTGCACACAGTTAAGCAGTTTAGAAGAATGACTTTTGATTGGATTTTTGCCACACTATCTAGAAAAAAATGTGTACTGTAGCAATGAAGAATGGTGTCAGACTGTTAGTGTTCTCTTTAATGCAGAAATGAAGAATACATACTTTATGGATTGAAATTTCATTTGGGAGAAGTATGCTTATTTAAAATTGTGTAAGCAAATGTACGTAATAAAATAAGTTTTCTTGTAGCTGAGTCAGCCTCTCACAGAATTTATTTTTCTCTCACCCACTAAGAAAGGAAGAAGCCTGGAAAAAAGTTATTAACAAAAATCTTTATTTTGAAGTTGCATTAAAATGCAGGATGAGAACTTCTGTGAAATAGGCCTGTTTTTAAAATTTCCTTTGCTGGTAGAGTGAATGGCAGTTTAGTAAGGTGCAAGAGTTCTTGACAGATCAAAACCGCATCTAAATAAGAAATAGCCATGAGTTGTTGCCTTGTTAAGATAACTGATCCTAGGAAGATGTGTGCCTTTACAAAAGTAGTTTAGCATAGCAAGTGAAAAGCACTGATAGGGTGTACTGAATGACTTCCACAAACACTGTAATGGGTATTTGTTGCAAAAAGTTGATCTGGCATTGCTACCATTTTTACACAGTAATCTCCCTGGTGGCCCATGGTATTTGTTGAGCTGTGTTTGTTTTGATTCTTGGATTCTTAGGAAGGTTTGAATGAAACCAGAAGTATTACTGTGCTGTACAGCAGTAGGGCTGTTTTTGGGGCAGGCAGGTGGTTGCGGGGTGAGTCACATTCATTTGGTGTCTGAGGTAATTGGAGGTGTGGATGTTGTTTGGAGCTGTGACTATATAACTTATAATTCTCTCAAGGCTTGTCCTAATAGTATTTTGAAAAATATGGGGAACAAATTGGTTTTAATTAATTTAATTCACTGATACAGTAATAAGCCCCCTGCATTTTAGTGGCTATGTGTGTAAATCCAGTAGAGCCCACTTCAGTTGCAGTGGTGCTTCAGCAATCCTGTATCTATATGTTTGATAGTGTATGTTTATAGGTTCTAAAGGGCTACTTTGCATTTATTTCAGTTGGAAAATGTGTTTAAGGCTTCAGTTACTAATGTGAAATAAACACTCAAGTTACAGAAACAACTTGGAATGTGGAATAAGCAGATAAACCCTGACTACTAGAGAAGGACAATGAGCTCATCTCAGCCTTCTGTTCAGAGCATCCATGGACAGGGGGTACTGTGATTGTCCCTAAAGGAGATACTCACTTGAACCAGTGTCTGGAACTTCAGCTTTTGATAGCCTGGGCTCAAACAAAACTCACCATGCCGTTTATTAGGGTAGTGTCCTGAAGCTCTTGTAGTGGTGCTGTGCATGTTTAATAGGGGGGCAGTTATTTGAGTTGTCAAGGTGCAAAATGCAGTAGTTCTTACAAGAGCCTAGGTTGTCATACAGGCCATACCTGGCTGTCTGTTTATGTGGAGCAAGGCAATGACTTATTTATATGGGAAATTGAGGTAATTATTGATGAGCTCGTAGTAATGAGTGCAGTACTGTGCTAGGATGACAGAGTGGATGGTCATGTAAATTGCTAAATGCTCATGTGTTGTGATGGGAAAAATACTTATAAATTCTGCTGCCAATGGCATTAATCATTCTGAGTAGTTTTAAAACAGCTTTTCAAATTTGATTAATTTACAGTGTGATGTTTTTATTATGCAACATTTCAGGTAAGTAAATATGTGACTGTGGAAGATGAGAGAATTCCATGTGGCGCATGTGTGTGTGTGTCCTTAAAAATTATTAAAACAGAACCTGAAAAGTTTCTGGTTGTTCAGATTCTGAAGTCCCCTGTGATTTTTATGTATTGCTGTAACATCATCAATATCTCTCTGCCAGAAGCAAAGCAGGGAAAAGAAAATTCAAGATCATAACAACTTTGAGATTTAAGTTATGCTACTAGTTGATACTGTAGAAAAGTGTAATACAGAGAAATGATCGTGAGGGTAGATTGTGGATTATTTCTTAGGAGATTAGTGATATTTGGTTATACCAAAGTGTCCTATCATGTCAGCTTAGTGTCAGAATGTTCCAAAACATTCAAGAGAAGTTTCCCTAACCCAGGTGCTTTTAAGCAATAGCAAAGTCTGCCTTTTGTTTTGGTGGTGCTATAGTCAACTTCATATGTTAACTAGATCTTTATTCATTATGTGTCTGGTGAATCAGATATTTATTGTTTGGAGCTTAAAAAAATTGTGGTGTAGGGTTCTGAGAGTACTGTCAGGAACCTGCAGCAGTATTTCTGAGGCCTGAAATTTGGCTCCTAGGTAATGGATCTGTAATATGCTTCCATGATTGTAATAAAGTGCTTTAAGTGCAAAGTGTCTTTTAAAAGGAGATGACAAAAAAAAAGACTTGTACCACACCAAATAAACCCACTGCAATTTCATACAGCGTGTTAATTGTGTAACCTTTCAAATATTTTTGAAAACAAAAGAAGTGTAAAAGTAATAAAAATTAATTTTGCTTTATCTTCTGTGTGAAAACAAGCAAATAGTTATAGGTAGTCACGTTGTAGCACCCAAAGATTTCCCACTCCATCTAAAAGTAGGTATGTAGGACTGTGACTCCTGCCTGGGGGCAGAATAAATATCTGAAATTCTGGTTAGGGAAATGACTGTGGAGCTGGTAAGGACCTCAAACTTGTCAGGCTTATTCTCTTTCCCAGCCCTTCCTCCCAGGGATTCTTCACCCGATGTTTGTTTGTTTGAATACTTTTCTTTGGGCTGTGTTTCTGCTGGATATTTTTCTGCCTCCCCAGGCATTCTGTTTGTGGGATACAATGTCCTTACTGGTAGAAACATTTCCCTTGTGTCATTTCCGTGTGTTGTTTCTATGTGTCAGGGAAAACAGTGATCTTTTTAGAAGCGGGCTGTTTAAAAACTATATGCAGAGCATAAGATCTGATTTACATTGTTGGTCAGGATACAAGTGTTACTTTTCCTGTCCCGTAGTTTTCACTCTAATGCAGCTCTGTGTGTTGCTATTTGCCAAAACGGAGGGAAGCAATGATTTGACTTTTGTCTATTGTGGTCCTCTATAATCCTCCACTGCCTTTCTGCTTACCTGAACATTGCCAATTGTTCCCCCTTTAGTAATTCCCTCAGTTGTTTTTTCCTTTGACAATAACCTCTCATGCTTCTCTTTTTGAGAATGATTTTGCTTCTTCACAGGTTTATTGGAATCACTTCAGATTCTGTTTCATGACACTTCAGGTGAACTCTCCTGTCTGTTGATTGGATCAGAGGCTTTTGTTACCCTTGAATCCAAGATAAAGAATTAAGGTTATGAAAAAAGAAGAGTTTGAAGTGCTGAGACCTCACTGTTCTTCAGGGAAAAAAACCAAAACCAACAACAAAACAAAACACCTCCAAAATTTGAAAAAAAGGTTTAGAAGTTGCTTTTACTGCTTCTAATAATGGATAAGGTTTGATTACCTGTTTTAGGTTAATTTTGCTTTAATAAAGACAGTTATAGAAGATGATAGCAATGCAAAAACACATCTTCTGGTCTTCTAGTCTGATGAATTATATCTCTCCATCAAGTAAGAGTTTCCAGGGCCTGTACTTCCACCTTGGGATTCTTTTGGCATTTCTAGTTGCAGTGTTTATCGGGAGGAAAGGAAGTGATTGTTCTGGTTTCTTAAAGTGCTTTGGGGTCATCTGCACTGACAAAAGTAAAAGTGTACCTTTTCTGCTTAGAGTGTAGACAAGTTGGCATTTTGGTGATTATTCGCTTCTATTTGAAGTGTTTCACCTCCAGAGACATGCTTCCTCCTCTGGGAAGTTTATAATCAGAACTTGAATAAGAATACGAGATGTGAAAGTCATAAGAAGAGAGGAGAGATATGGGGGTGGGGAGTTGGTGTCTGCATTTCTGTATGTCTTCCAACAGGTAGTAGGTAAAAATCACTACTTCTGCACCCTTAGTTTAGTACACCTACTTAGAATACAAAAGCTTCTGATATTGGGGAAGGAGGGAGATAAGAAAGCTTGCCTGATGATTAGCAGCACATAATAGTGTTCTGTATTAGCAGAATAGATTGCTACAGGGACTACTGGTGAAGTTAGGCTTTTTATTCTCAAAGTTACAATGCTAGCTTTCTATGGGAGGATGGCGCTTGCTATTACTTGGCTAGTGCATGGGCATACACATTGTCCTCATCTTTAAAAGCTTCTAGTACTGCAGTTGCTTAATCTTCCCTCTTGAGATTTAATGTGTAATTTCTGCTGAAGCTATTAGTAGGATAAAAGCTGTAAAACTGATTATTACAGTGGTAAGGCAAAGCTGTCAGTTTATCAGATCAAACAGAGGATTGAGGATTTTCATCAGGGGAGATGAAAATGATGCATTCAAACTATTTACAGTTATGTGTAAGAAAGTAAAGAGAACGGGGCTGAAGTCAGAGCAAGTCAGTATAAAAAACATGGAAATAGTGCAGGAGTTGTGCATAGCACTGAAGCAGATAGACCCTCAGAAAATGGTGTAAAATCAGTACTGGAATGGCTCAGTTCTACCACCTCAGCTGTGCTAATGCAACAGCCTACTGAGCTTCTTAAAAATGAAGACAGACTTAGACTCTCAAAGAAAAGGATCTGGCAGAGCTGAGTAAGTTAATCCAGGCTGCTTTAGAGCTTGACAGCCAGCCATTGCAGTGACACCTGAAGCTGCATCAGAGCAGCCACCCTAATTCTGGCTCCTTGGCTGAAGTCAACAGATGGTATACATCAGCCTAGGAGGATTCTGTGCTCTTGTGGTGGTCAGAAGAGCCTGGATGAGAGGAGATGTGCAGGATCTTCAGCTGTAGGAGGATGTTTAAGGACAGAAAGGAACTGCCTCATGTTGGTTGGTTGTTGGTTCAGACACCACCGTATGGAAGGTGATGGCTGGGCTCCACTTATTAAGGGAGTTCTGGACTTGAAGAATTTTTGTTTCTGCTTCGTGACTTGTCCTGTGAATATATCCAATGCATTTCTTCTTGTCCTGTGAATATAACCACTGCATATCAGTGGTTGCATATCAGCAGCCACTGATACCTTCATGTATACACTTAATTCACTCCTGTTTGTATAGTGACAGGACTTGCTCCATTTCAAGTCTGGCAAAATTTTTTCCTAACTTGGGTAGAGTTGTGAATTGTTTATGGTGTTTATAGGAGGTCATTATTGAGATTTGGAGAATATAGACAATGTCCAAAATAGTAATCAACTTCTTTCTTTTGGCCTTCATGTTGACTAATGCTTTGGTAAATGCAGAAATTTAATTATTTGTAAAATTAATAGTAATATTAATAGACTGTCATAATTCAGAACTTCAGTTTTGCATTTATGGCACAAATTTCATGCAAAACTGCAGGCTTTTAAGGAAATACAAAACAGAAACCATTTAGTAGTTAAGTGGGAGGAAGCTGCTCATTGTTTGCTGGTGATCATTTGCCTCTTTTGGGAAGAGTCTCAGATCACTATCAGAATATTTTGATATGATCATGGCTTTTGGAGGTCTATTTCTTTTTAAATGTAATGTGAGAGGTAAAAAACACAACTAAACAATATTCTAATTTAAAATTAAATCAATAGTGGACCAGTGTGACAGCTTATTGAATTTGGGCTACAGGCTACTTGCAGCCTCAGGCAGAGACAAGGAACTAGATTGAGTAAAAATATTGACTTGGTGGAATCTGTAGCTCAAAGGAGAGTTCAAAATGACCTGTAAGGTTGATGAAAAGACAATGCCTGGAAAGTATGTCCCTGAAGCATATTCCATTTGTCAGTGTACTTGTAGCTGAGCTGATACTGCTTATGAAAATAATTGCTACTGTGTTCTCAGATATCCTAGTCAGGAGACTTAAGTCATTTCTAAACCAGAGAATTTGAGGAAGGAAGGTTGAATGGATTGGATCCATGAGAAAAATATTTGATTTTTGCTTATCATCCAGTGTACAGTTTTAAGCTGTGATAGAGCTAAATTTCTATACGAGTGTTTGCATGGGATAACATTCTGAATGTTTACTGAAAACAGTGTTGATAACACAGGGATGTTTTTGTAATTGCTAGCTGAGCCCTTTTCTGCTTCTCACTCCACCTGTGAGAAGGTTGGGGGTGCACAAGGAGCTGGAGGGGACACAGCCAGGACAGCTGACCCCAACTGACCAGAGGGATATTTGAGACCACGTGGCGTCAAGCTCAGCTGGTAGCGGGAGGAAGGTTGGCCAGGCTGCTGTGACTTTGTAACTGTCTGAGCATTGTTGGGTTGCTGGTGAGCAATTAGGGGTTATTTGTGTTGTTTCTTTTCCCTTGCTTTCATGTCTTTGTCTTCTTATTTATTGTTTCCCTAAAAAACCCCAAATTCCAAAACACTTTATCACAGCCCATGGGTTTTTTCATTTTTACCCTTCTTAATCTCTCTCCATATCAACTGGGTTGGAGAGTGAGCACCTGTGTGGTGCTTAGCTGCCTACAGGGGTTAGATTCTGGTGTATGGTTTTCTGAGGCTGAGATTAATACCAGACCACAAAAGTAAATTTTAACTGAATATTCTTTGCTTTGAGTATTAATCTGCTAGTGTATGTAGTCTGAAGCTTGTAAGCATTGTAAAAAATTTAAATAATTTCAGTGTTAATCTGCCCATAGAGGCAAGAGAAGAAAATTGTGACAGTAGTATGTTGTTTCACTTATTTAAATTGAAATATTCCTCTCATTTTTGGGATTATTGTGTGCCTTTGTTCTGTTAACTGAAATGAAGTAATGGTGCTTAGCAAACTGAAAATTCTCCTTTCTAATTATTTTCTTTTTTTAATTCATCTGCACTTAAAAGCTTTCAATACCTGCATGGAAGAAAGAGATGTAGAATACTGGTTCCATGTAAAAAAATTGGATAATGCAGTTTAAAAGAATTTGAATACTTTTCCTGCAACATTTATTTGTGTTGATCAGAGCTATGATTTCATTTTGATTCAGAAATAGTCAATTAAGGGGGAGGGTGTGAAGAATATGAGTTGGTTTTAAGTTTTGCCCATTTGACAGCCAAATGAATTCATATACTTCTGGGAATAAATGCAGATGTATTTTTTTTAAGATGGTAACCTAGAAAACAGTAATCGTGTCAGTATAACATGCATTCCCTTTTAAAACTTTGAATGTGAAATTCTGTTGTTGCCTTGTAGGAGAAAATATTTTCTGTAATTCATGGATATAAGAGAAAAAAGAGCGATTTTGGAGGATAAAGGATTTATTTTTATTTCTGTGTCAAGTGTTGAGATTGGGTCCAGAATGTGCATGCAAGTTTTTTTACAAATGCTAGGAAAATCTGAAGAACATTTAAAAAAAAAATTGTTAAAACATTGCAAATATACTTCTTAGAAATATTTGAGCCGAACTTCACATTTCTTAAAAAAAAAAAAAAAAAGCAAAAAAAAAAAAGCTAGTCAAATAGTTCCTGCAGCAGAAGGAGAACTTAGAACTGTTTCCCTCCAACTTCTTGACCAATCCCCTCTGGGCCCTTCAGCCGCATTCTGCCAAGCTTTTTCCTTCTGTGTAATAGGGCTACTGTAAGAAGTCCCTCTCCAGCTCTCTTGTAACCCCACTTTAGGTACTGGAAGGTTGCTGTAAGGTCTTCCTGGAGCCTTCACCAGGCAGAAGAGCCCCAGCTCTCTCAGCCTGTCTTCATAGGAGGGGTGCTCAAGCCTCAGATCACCTTCGTGGCCCTCAGTCATGCGCTCCTTGACCCAAGAGAGCTGCTGCTCATGTCACTAGTTCACAGGATGTGATGGAGTTGAGGAGACAGGAGGGAACAAAAGGTAATGGAGAGGAGAGTAAAGGGAGGTGACCAGGTTTCAGTGGGTGAGGACAGGATCCTGCCAGCATCCATCTGAGCAGGAAATTCCAGTCCTACATGTGGCTCTGTAAATCGGTTTGAGTTTTGGGGGTTTTTTTGTAGTATTGTGGTCAAGAACATGGATGATTTCTGTAAAATAAGTTACAGTGCTACATTGTGAACACTTGAAGGCATGCATCTACTCTAATCTTGAACACTTACATCTGGAAAAAGGGGGATTTTTCCCCCCCCCCCTTTTTTAAATCTGTGGAAGAGGACAAGTTGGTTAGGATTTGATTAGATTCTGGGGCTTTCTGTGCTACAGCCTGTAATTTGCTGTCTCTAGGGAGTGGTGTCCTTAGTGCAGTGTTGGTAGAAGTAGAGGAAGCACACGACTTTGTCAGTCATTAAGGCAGTGCCTGTTAAAGGCTGGACCTACGTGTTTGTGAACTGTGCATTTTATGAGACAATCACTCTCATTTTTTAATCAGTTCTGGTAATCCAAAATGCTTTCCTGTTCATGATCCTTTTGAGGAATTCAGGTGGCTGTAATAATGTTCTGGAAGTATGGAGGTGTGTGTATAAACTTCTTCAGCCAGAGACATGAATAATCACCTCATTTTCCCTATACCTTAGTTATTTGTTCACTGGTGTGTTGCTTCTCTAAGACTAGTCAGTTTTGCAGAAATGCATCTTGTCAGGGACTATTGGGTGAGCTTTGAACAGGTCTAATGAGCAGACCTTCTGAAGCAGTACCCATTCCTTAGGCTGAGCTAGCCTGGAAGAAATACCTGAGAGAGGATATTGTGTTTCACAGCTTCATTGTGTGAAAGGTTTCTTGTAAATTGGTCTCTGCATTCATGTGGCTAAATGCTGCTCGTTTTAGGCATGTAGGTAAATAAGTGCATGCCTCCATCTCTTATTTTTTAGATGTTTTGTATTTAGCTAGAAGTAAGCCTCTCCTGAAAATCAAATGTGACAGCCATACCTCCAGTAAGTGGTGACAACTTCCACTGTCTTGATCCAGTAAGTCTTCCCCAGGACAGAAGAATAATAACTGCCTGCTCTATCTTCTAGAAACAGTTGAATACATGATGAGAGACTCTGTATGCGAGAGCATTATTTGGAACAAAAAATGTAGTGCATTAAACAGATTTTGCACATTGTGAACATCAGTTTTTTAAAAATGAAACATTTGCATTCAGAGAGCTTGACTCTGTTGAGTGGACATCTGGTTTTGAACAATACCGATGTTTTAGAGAACAAAATGACATTAGGAGTTATGCAATTTTGTTGTATTTTTACCTTGTTTGTTTCAACCACTTGTTTGAGAACAGATTTCTGCATTGCTACTCTGATTTACTAATTGAACTATTGGATTTTATTATGCAGATTTGGATGTGGCTGCTCATTGTCAGCTCCTTCTGGCAGTCTGCTGACCAACCATGTTGTAATGAAGGGAAATTTCAGAACTGTCAGAGCTTGGTTGAAAATAAATAACTTGCTGGTTGACTTAATAAAAATATTAACTACTGGCTGACTAGATAGGAAAATGAATTGTCAGTCCTGTTATTTGTTGCATTAGTTGCCAGGATTTTTGTTTTGCAAAGATGCCAGAGTTTTCACCTTTCTAAAGATTGCAAAAATCGTATAGTTAATAACAAAACAAACAGGTTCTGGTTTTTAATGTAGGATGGGCAGGTCTGGACAAATACTCAAAAATATTTCCAGGGAAAATTATGTGTGATCAAATTACATAGAGCTTCATAGATGAATGAGGAAAAAAAACCTCAGATACCTGCTAATTTTTTACCTTCTTCCAAGGTTCAATTTCTTTCATATGTCTCCGCACATAGATACTCTTTTTAAGTGTAATGAAGAGATTAGTTGCACAGCCAGGAAATAAAAAAGCTTTCATATTTTTCTAAGTTCATAGTACTCTATATTAATGGTTGCAAACTTTATCTTCCTTGTCTTTAATGTTAACTTTTTAATTTGGTGAGTTTCAAGAACAGAAAGTTTTTAATTCCGTATCTACTAAAGATTAAAAGTGACTTAGAGGGACACAAAGAAGTCAGTGTATAACTGAAATAGTGAACTTCTAATTGCATTTGTACAAGCAACAGCTTTTGGGCATGAACCCTTGTGTTAGATTATTAATCCTGATAATACTGCTGTATTAAAATCTCTCTTTATTACAATATTGGCAGCCTTTTTCCACCTTTTCTCAAGTTCCTTTTTACTCCTTATCCCGTATTTTCTTGGTAAAAGCTGTAAGTTTCATTAATATGAAAAACTGCTGCAAGAAGAAGCAGTGTGTGGGCAATGCTTTGTATGGTGATGCCTGAACATACTACCTCTAGCAGTAAGAATAAAGCCTTTCCTCTGGGACTTTCATTTTAGAAGGTGTGGTTTGATTAATTATACTTTTCCAGTCACAAAGATAAGCTAGCTAGAGCTGCTTGAATTGTGCTGTATTAACTGAAGGATTTTTCATTGTAGTGATTGCAAATCTTTTCTGCAAGCTGATTTATGTGTTGCGTCAGATTTATGAACAGAGTGGAAAAAAGAAAAGCTGAGACATCTGGGATTGATTTTTAAAAAACCAAATTATTAAGTCTCTGTTATGTACTAAAAACTTGTTAAGATGGGGGTACAATCAGTGTTTGTCAATATTATTGTGTAGATGAAAACTTAGTTACAATGCTTTCATAACATATGGGCCCAGAGCACTCTATGTTCTTAATAATCATGTTGTAAATGAAGCTTAAGACTTTAGAGAAATAGAAAATTCCTAGATAAAAAAGTGTATCAAAGTTCTAAGGGAGAGGGAAACTGCAAAGACATATTGTTGTTTAACAAGTATCTCTGTCTTTTTCTTTCCTCCATAATCTTGTGTAGCAATGGGCCAAGGACTTGGCAAAACTGCCTGGCCCAAACCTGCAGGAGCATATCAGACTACTACAGGTGGAAGAAGACTTTCCTTTGTTGGGTTTAGACCATTTTTGAATAATCAAGACATAGATGGACATCAACAGAACGACAACTGCAAACAATTAGGATTGGAAGATGTTCAGAAAGAGAATTCTTTATGTATGTATATATCTTTGTGTATGTGCCATTTTGTTGCAAACTGGGATGCTTGGGGCTGGAGGAGAAAGGTACCCTGAGAGCCATATAAGTGGCTCATGTTATTGAGCCACTTAAATAACATGAAAAGTACATTTCCTGTGTCTTTAATTTGCTTTTATGCTAAATTTCATTCTATAAAATATAAGTAATCTAATAAATCTATATTAGGCTATGTAGTTTTGCTTGAAGAACATTCATAATGAGTTAATGTGTTCTAGTAAACTAGAAAACAATAACATTGTTTAGTTCAAATTATTTTGTCTCCAAATTAAAATTCACATTTGGAAGAAAATGCCTATTCTAACCTTCTGTTTAGAATAAGGCTGTGAAATATTTGATGCATCATGAACCAGGTTGTTCTCTTTGTCAACCATAGTGAAAATTAGTTTAAGCCTCTAAAACATCTGTAAAAGTTCCTTTTTTGTGTGTGCATACCAGTTAGACCACTTCCCTTTCTTGTTGAATGCATATTGGATGTTAGTATTTACCAAAATGCCTTCTGTGACATTAGCATCTGAATAATTAATAGAGGAATACATAATACCTTATTGAATTAGAAATATGGTCCCATTTCTTTGCCTGAGGTTTGCAGCTTAAAAAACCTTATTTGATATAGCCTTAGGTCTTCGAAAGTGCCTGGAGGGAAAGGACCTGGGGGTACTTCTCAACACTGGCTGAGTATGAGCCATCAGTGTGCCCAGGTGGGCAAGGGCACCTGGCCTGTGTCAGCAATAGTGTGGCACCAGGGCAGTGACAATCCCCCTGTGCTGGGCACTGGTTAGGTTACAGCTCAAGTAATGTGTCAGGTTCTGTGCCCCTCAGTGCAGGAAGGACATTGAGGGGCTGGAATGTGTCCAGAGAAGGGCAGCAGGCTGGGGAAGGGTCTGGAGTACAAGTCAAATGAAGAGCAGTGAGGGAGCTGGGGGTGTTCAGCCTGAAGAAAAGGAGGTTCAGGGGACCTTCCTGCTCTGTACAATTGCCTGAGTGGAGGCAGGAGTGAGGCGGGTGTGCTTCTTTCTGCCCAATAACAAGTGATGGAACAAGAAAAAATGGCTTCAGATTGCACCAGAGGAGGTTTAATTGGCTGTTAGGGAAAGTATGTTCACCAGAGGGTTTGCCTGTCATTGGAAGAGGCTGCCCAGAAAAGTGGCAGTTGTCAGTTCCTAGTGGTCCTTAAAAGGTGTGCATACATAGTCTAATGGTGGACTTGGCAGTGTTAGATTTATGGTTGCACTTGATACCTTAGTGGTCTTTTCCAGCATAAGTGATTCTATTGCTCTACTAGGTAGCTTTCTTCCCCCTCCTTCCCTTATAGACTATTTTGAAACTGCTTTCTTATTCTAATTTTTTTTTCTTTTTAAATGATATTGGTATAGTGCTGTTTTAGCTTTGTATTCAAGGGTGGTTTTAATTTGTTGCAATTGAAGTGTGTTTACTGTTGTCCATGCTTCATACATTTTCTATACTTTCATCTAGTTAAAGTCTATATCCTGTAAGGCAGTGTTGAGTCTGGAGTGGCGTCTCTATATAATGCTACCACATTTCTGTTTTCAGTTACACAGAGATGCATGCAGTTATTTTATGGGTCATTAGATATATGCAGTTTAAGGGTGTATTATTTCCCTGTTCCTAATACAGTTGCTTTGTATGTAAATTAGTTTAATAACAAAATGCCTTTCCTTTACATGTGTTTGTATGTGTGTTACAACTCTTCAAATTTATCTTACAGAACCATTTTGGATTGATTTACTTTCTTTGTCTCCACTAGGCTACGTTTTTCCCCATCTGTTATTATATTTGGGTGGATAGGTATTACCTACTACCATATTTTCTAAATTAGAAGGAGCTCACAAGCTTCATTGAGTCCAATTCCTGGCCATAGGACCCCAAGAATCCCCAAGAATCACTCTGTGTGCCCGAGAGCATTGTCCAAACACTTCTGCACTCGGTCAGGCTGGTGCTGTAACCACTGCCCTGGGGAGTCTGTTCCAGTGCCAAACATCCTCTGGGGCAAGAGCCTTTACCTGATACCCAGCCTAAACCTGCCTTGACACAAGTTCAGGCCATTCCCTTGGGTCCTGTCACTGTGTACCCCAAAGAGATCAGGGTCTGCTCCTCCTCTTCCTCTGTGGGGTTCTTGAGGACCCCAGTGAGATCTCCCCTCAGTTTTCTCTTCTGCAAGATGAGCAGACCAAGTGATCTCAGCTGCTCTTTGTGTGGCTTCCCCCCATTGGTTCTTCACCATCTTCTTGGCCCTCCTTTAGACATTGTCTAATGTCTTTATATCTTATATAGTGGTACCCAAAACTGCCCCCAGCACCTTACATGAGGCTGCCCCAGAGCACAGTGGGACAATCCCCTTCCGTGCCCAGCTGGGGATGCTGGGCCTGATGCCCCCAGGACAGGACTGACCCTCCGGGCTGCCAGGGCACCGCTTACACATGTTGAACTTCCCATTGACCAGGATCTCCTGTGCTGCTTTCCAGCATCCCAATTTAGTGTCATCAGCAAGCTTACTTAATGTACCTTGAGTCTTATATCTTAGTTTTTTATGAAGATCTGAAGAGCACAGGGATGAGGATGGAGCCCTGTGGAATTCCACTAGTTACAGGTCACCAGTGTGATTTCACTCCATTCACTGTCACCTTTTGTGCCTGACCCATGAGCCAGTTACTCACTCATCACATGTGTTTATGCATCTGTGTGCTGGGTGTTTTGTCCAGAAGGATGCTGTGTGAGGCAGTATCAAAAGCTTTGCTAAAATCTATAAAGATTACATGAACTGGTTCCGTTGATCCAATAGGTGGGATAACTTGTCATGAAAGGAAATTAGGTTTGACAGGCAGGACTTGGCCCTTATGAAGCCGTGGTGGCTGTGACCAGTGGCTGCATTTCCTTCAGGTTTTTCACTGCACCAGAATAGTCATCTCTGTTATTTTTATCAGTGACTGAAGTGGACTGACAGGCCTGCCTTTCCAGGGTCATCCTTGCCCTCCTTGAAAACCGGGACAGCATTAGCTATGGTCTAGTTAGCTGGGACCTCTACAGTTTCCCAGAATTGTTCAAAAATCATGGAGAGAGGCCTTGCTGTGATATCAGCTGACCAGTTGACTACCCT
>NW_005054467.1:394327-398165 GCF_000277835.1 Geospiza fortis
TCAGCAGGAGCAGCAGATCCCATACAAGTTCAGGATTGACTGAGAGTTGATCATTCTCCAGCTCAGGTACTGGGACCTGCTTGGACATCCTCTCTTCATCAGTCTTGAAGATGGGCAAAGAAATCATTTAACAATTCTGCATTGTCTCTGTCCCTGTCTGTGAGGTGACCATCCTCATACTGTAATGGGCTAATGTTATTCCTGCACTGCCTTTGCTACTGACATACTTAATAAAACTCTTTTTATTGTCCCCCATGTTTCTGGCCTGCATCAACCCCAACTGAGCTTTGGCCACATTAATTTTCTCCCAAGCGTGGCAGCAGCATCTCTGTATTCCTCCCATGTCACCTGGCTTTTGCTTCCACTGGCCATACACCTTCTTTTCTTGCTTTAGCTCCAAAAGAAGATCCCTGATTATCCAAGCCAGTCTTTTGCCTCACTTGCTTGACTTGCAGCATTTTTGGAATCACATGTTCCTGTGCCCTTGGGACATGGTCCTTAAAAAGTGACCAGCACTGACCCTAGCACCTTCCAAAGCATTTTCCCAGGATCTCACTAACTAGTTCCCTGAACAGCCTGAAATCTGCTCTCCTTATGTCCAGAGTTGAAGTTTTTACTTTTTCTTCTGTCACCAGAGACTTTGAACTCTATCACATCATGTTCACTGTGGCCAAGACTGTCACCAGTCTCTGCTCTATTATCAAGCAATACATCAAGGAGGGCACCTCTCCTAGTTGGCCCCTTTAGTACCTGTGCCATGAAGTTACTATCCAGGTGCTTTAGGAGTCTAAGAAACTGTAGAAGATGGGTAGAAGGAAATATTATTTACAATATTAAAAATATGGCTGGATTTGGTCCTTGGTAGCTTACATATATGTGACTCTACTTGAGCAAGAGGAGTGGAGTGGATGATCTCTAGAGGGGCCTGCCTACCAGCCTTGGCTCATAGCAATTTTGTGGAGGAGCTTCAATATTCTAATTAAAATACAGTATTATTTCCTAGAAACCAGACTCCTAGTGCTGAGGAGCATAGCTCTCATAAGATTCCAGTGCCAGGAATTCACCAACCTAGTAATGGAGCCTCATCTAATGATTTAGATGAGATTTTGGACAAAAAAATCTCAACTATTGCCTTGGTTAGGAGCTAAAAAATTACTTGAAAAGTATTGATTTTGTAGTAGCAGTAGTATACATGTTTTTACCTTCTTTAACTCTTGCTGCTAGATTTGATATTTATTGTCCTTTTATGCAAGAGGTGTTCAGGTGTAATATAACCAAAATGCATTTGTGATGAAGCAACTATTACCTGTAATACCACATTCAACCCTGCTATTTTCTTCTTAAGAGGAGTTGCACTCAAGGTGCAGGTAAAAATTACAGGTCTTTTAGTATGTAATTTATAGTAGCAATAAGTGACTTTATCTGAGTGTGGCAGAAGGCACAATTTAGCCAGTTAATGAATGATAATCCAGTATGGAGAGAAATGTTCTTTCAGTTTTCCTGTTATCTTATAATTCCCTTTTATATAAACAATGTAAAAATTCTGCTTGTGTATGTGTTCCTTTAATATTTTTTCCCTATCACATCTGTAGCTGGAATTGTATAATTTAGATCTATTTCTGTAGGCTTAGTTTGTGTAAATGAGGAAATAATTATATTACTGAAGAATGACTGTATCTCTGATAAATGTTTCTATCACTTTGTATGGCAGTCCTAGTAAATTATCCCTTCTTTTTAAATGAGCAGTTATTGTAGACAAGAATATTTGTTGGTTTTGATTATTCCAGTGCATTCTTTCTTACAGCTTTCTCTGAAGATTCTAGTCCATTGGTTCAAGTTTCTGAGCCTTTGTCAAAAGATGCTGGCACTAGAGAACCTGTTTGCCAAAGTGCATCAAGCCAAACATCACCATTTTCTGTATTCTGTTATGGCCTAGAAGGCAACCAAACCTCACGGGACCTGATGAATCCTTATGAAAAATCTGAGGATGTTGCAGAATGCACGTCTGGAGGGCATAATGATTTGAATGGTAAAAATGGAATTGCTTTTGTAAACATTGACTCCTATGAGCCAGATAGCAGTGATGGAGAGGAAGAGGATGCTCTAGACAAATATTCTTGGATAAGAGAAGCAGCAGGTCTAATTCAGGGAAGACTAGATAACATACTTTCTCAGTGTGAAAAAGACATGGAGTCTATTAATGACTTACAGTCCCGACTCTCTGCTTTCAACCACAGTGTTTATAAAGAAAGTTGTGAAGAAGCAGGACCAATGCCTTTGGCATGTCCAAACAATAGGACACCTAAATCTGCTGAAGATGAAGCTACACCAAAAATTAGCCTGGGTGATGACAGTTATGAAACACAGCAGATAAAGCATATAGTGGATGTAGGAATTGGAACCCCTGTACCAGTTGCTGATGTATTAAACATCCATGATGGAGACTCTGACCAAGAAAATTCATCTGAACTAGTAGTGAGACCTAAAATTAGAAAACAAAATACTGCTAAACATCTCCCTAGTGATGATGAAGAGGAAAATGATTCCTGGAGGAGAATTGGAACTGCTGATGTCCAGCAGTGCCATCCTGAGTGTCCCTTCAGAGGTGGCAAAGATGAGATGAGTTCTGGTATGTTCTTTCTCTCAAGAATGCACAATCAAAAGAACATAGAAATAGATTTAAGAAGAAATGCACTAGCTCGAGAGCAAAACAATGTTCTAACTGACAGTGCTTTTTGGAATGAGTTTGAAGACCACAACACACATTACTTAATGTCCCACAAAGATGAAGACAGGTAAAGTTTTATTTTTCTATCTGTTTTAGTATTGAATCTTTTGTGTAAATAGTATGTGAAACTGAACAATATGTTAGCAAATGAAACATAAAAACTTAAGGCATTTCAGAATATGATCAGATAACAAGATGCCAACTTTTCCTTTCAGTTATCCTTCACTCTTCTGGTAACGTAAAAAGCCTTTCCTTATGTCTGCAGTCAGAGCATCTTATCACTGAGGAATATTACTTGTTTATTTTTATTTCATTTTTACTGAGTAGATGGAAGGTAAAGACTGAAAGCCTTGTTCAGCTTTGAAAATTTCTTTCTAGGCTTACTCTTCAGAATTTGTTTTTCTGCTTCTAAATCTCAGTATTCTACATGGCAGCCTATTTATGTTATTGTCTCCAGCCTTTTGAAAGAAATTGTTCTTCCTTGTAATATCTGAAGAATAACTTGATAGGGTTTTTTAATTCCATTTTAATGGAAATTCTTCAGACTACTAGGTGTTTCCAAAGTAACTATTAATTATGACAGTTTTAGATTTACACATTGCTCCAACCTTGACACAAGAAGCAGTGTTCAGGTTTCTCCTGCTTTGAGCTCTTCAGCTGTCCTGGTTTAGGGCAAATTTGGGAGGAAACTCCAAAAGCGGTCCCTCTAGAAAGCAGATCCAGTGGCCCTGCCCCCAACTGATTCGGGAAAATATTTCCTTGGAGCAAAGTGGAAAAAAACTTTTTAATTAAGAAGAAAAGTATTCACAAGAATAAAAAATGAAAAAATACTAAAATTCAGAGAGTCCTTGTTGTGGAGTGTAACTTGGCTTATCCAGTCTCAGTCCCTCCGGCGCTGGAATGCAGCATCCCAGGCTCTGATGGGCCACAGGTGTGAGCTCCTGGTGTTTTTCTGGGTTTTCAGTCCAGAGCAGGCTTGAACAGTTCCAAGAAAAAGAAAAACCACAGTCCAGGGAACTTCTCTGCTTTAACTAGCTAAAAGCTACCTAAAAGCAAAGGAGAGCTCTGTCCTGCTGTCTGTCCATCCACAGACATCACAGTCCAGGTGCA